>NW_021836926.1:20000-22473 GCF_006345805.1 Octopus sinensis | reverse complement strand
ATGGGAAGTAAGAAATGTTGATAAAACTAAAGAAGAGAAACAATTAAATTATTAATAGTTTCATTGTATGGAAGCTGAAGGTAGCGACATCTGCTGGAGTAACTTTACTGGTTGTTAGTTTTGTTTTGTTTTATTTTTGTTTGTAGCTTTTGTTTGTTGTGTTTGTTTTTTCCTAAGTCTACTAGTGATAATTCATCGACAGAAACAACCCCAATGACAACAACAATAATTAAAAAAAATAACAATGATATCAATAATGATAATGATTATTATTTTCATTTCTACTCCTACTATTATTATTTTTTTTTCTTCTTCTTCTTTCAAATTTGCTTCCATTTCTTGCCGAGCGTCTTCCCGACTCCTAGGGCAAAGAAACTCATAGTATGCATTGGTAGGCCATTAAACCAAACTCAATAGTTCGTTCATTTTTATTTTTTTATTTTTTTATTTTTTAAGGTTAAATTAAAATACATGGGCAGTAATAGCTCTCACGACGACAATGCTCTTCTCAATACGTGTGATGTACCAGTTAAGACAATCTTTTGCACTTCTTGCAGGGATGGTAAGCCAGGGATCATTCTCATATAATTTTCGGTTCTCTTCTTGATCATTCCTAGTGCTCCTACGATCACTGGTATTGTAACCGCCTTGAGATGCCACATTTTCTCAATTCAATGAGTAGGTCTTTATATTTCTGAGCTTGTCAAACTCTTTCGCTGAGATATTATGATCACAGGGATGCTCATGTCGATCAATAAGCAAACTTTATTGTTTTGGTCTTTCACAACAATATCTGGTTTATTGGCCTTGATGGTTCGGTCTGTATGTATGGAAAGTCCCACAGAATGGTACATTTTCTCCTTCAGTTACAGCCTCAGGGTGGTGATTATACCACTTGTCGGCAGTTTTGATATTGTAATGCCGACTTATTAGCCAGTGGATATATTGGCCAACTCTGTCATGTCTTACTTTATACTCCACTGGTGCTAAGACTTTACATCCAGAGATTAGATGGTCCACTGTTTCAATCATGTCGTTGCAGAATCGGCATTTTGGGTCTGCTCCATTTTCATCACATTGGCCTGGTAGTTCCGGGTTAATAGGCTTTGATCTTGAGCAGCCAGGATGAAACCTTCGCTCTCTGCTTTTAGCCCTGAGCTCCGTAGCCACTGATGGGTTTGCTTCTGGGTCAACATCAGCTGTTTGCTGCGCGCCACATATTTGCCGTGCAGAGTTTCTCCTCCACCTATCAGCCAATTGCTCGTGCGCTTTTTTCATTGCCATCATTTTCACCTTCTTTGCAACAATAGTTGCCGTACTTCCCTCGGGTTGTTCAGTTTGGGTATCCTGCACGAGATCAATAGCAAATTTTTTGCTTTCCTTTATGATAGAATGAAGCTTCTTTCGTCTCGTGATTTTCCACGAGCTTTAGCATCCAGTCATTCGATATTTCGAGATATTTGGCCAGTCAATTGTGCTTGTTTTGTAAGCTAGTTCAAATTGGATCAGGCCTCGACCTCCTTGGGCTCTGGGAAGGTAAAGGCGATCTACGTCTACCTTTGGGTGGTGCATCCTATTACAACTCAGCAGCTTGCGTATTTTCCTATCTATATTCTTTACTTCACTCATATTCCAGTTCAACACATTGTAGCTATAAGTAACAACTGGAACTGCTAAGGAATTTATAGCTAACACCTTGTACGTGCATCTAGTTCAGATTTCAGGACTGCACGAACTCTCCTATAACATTCCTTCCTGATCTTCTCTTCATGCTGCATGCTGAATACCAGAGCCTTCATTTATCCCTAAATATTTGTATGTTTGTTCTTGCTCAAGCTCTCTTATGACTGTGTCAACATCTAACACGACTGAATTTGTGGTCTTCACTTTCCCTTTCTGGAAAGTGGCCTGGCACATTCTTAAGTCCAAACTCCATCCCGATGTCATCGCTGAATGCTTTCACGGTGCGCAATAGGCCTTCAAGTTCATTATTGTCTTTACCATAAAGTTTTAAGTCATCCATATAAAATAGATGGCTTATTTTTTTATTGACAATTTTATACCCATACCCTGTTCTGTTTAATTCACTTGTAAGGGGTATTAGGGCTATGCAGAATATTAAAGGTGAAAGTGAGTCACCTTATTATTATTATATTATTATTATTATTATTATTATTATTATTATTATTATTATTATTATTATTATTATTATTATCATTATTATTATTATTATTATTATTATTATTATTATTATTATTATTATTTTTGGGTTTCCTGGTATCTGAGTTAGGTAGAAATCAGCCCCTTTTGCTATCATTCCCAGGGCACCTATGACAACAGGTATTGTTTTAGTCTTCAGGTTCTACATTTTGCTGATTTCTATTTCAAGATCTTTATATTTGCTCAGTTTTTGGTCATCTTCATCATCATTGTTCGACCGTGGTCGAGACAATGGAATTTACCATGCTACGCC
>NW_021836926.1:0-15000 GCF_006345805.1 Octopus sinensis | reverse complement strand
GTGGGATATGAAAGGTTTAGTCCACTTTGAACTTTTAAACCCAAACCAAATGATAACAAAGGCGATCTACTGCGAGCAGCTTCAGCGGCTTAAGTCAGCATTAGAAGAAAAACTACCATATTTGGTCTCAAGACGAAAGGTGTTCTTCCATCAGGATAATGCTCGGCCACCTACAGCGGAGATGACATTCCAAGGGTTGGAGCAGTTTGAATGGGAAACGATGCCCCACCCACCAATTTTTATAACTGCCCCATCTGATTATCGTTTATTCCGCAATCTTCGAAATCATTTAGACGGAAAAAATATGAATTCTGTAGACGAGGTCAGAACAGTACTGGAGGAGTACTTTTCATCGCAGACAAATGAATTTTGGAAGAGGGGCCTTGCAAGTCTACCAGATAGATGGAAGAGCATTGTAGAAAATGAATGAGAGTATATTTTAGATTAAAAAAGAATTTTGTTTATCTTAATTTTGAAAAATAAAAGAAGTATAAAAAATCCGCTTTATTCATGGGTTGACACAATATATATATATATATATCGTCACTTAGCGGTTCGGCAAAAGAGACCGATAAAATAAGTACTGGGCTTACAAAGAATAAGTCCCGGGGTCGATTTGCTCGACTAAAGGCGGTGCTCCAGCATGGCCGCAGTCAAATGACTGAAACAAGTAAAAGAGTAAAAGAGTAAAGAGTATATACACATACATACATAATATATATATATATATACACATACATAATATATATATACACATACATACATACATACATACATACATACATACATACATACGTACATATACTCACTCATATCTATACACATACATCCATTCATACATACATACATACATACATACATACATACATACATACATACATACATACATACATACATACATACATACATACATACATACATACATACATAGTGAACGGGGGAAGGAGAGGGACACATTTCGAAGTAATTTTTCAGAATGAGATAAAATTAAACATGGACATTTTGCTATGACAAATGTCTTTATTTCTACGTCTAGTTTCACGAGGAACTTAAATAATTGATGAATTCATTAATTTTATTGGTTAATCAAATGAAAATTACTATGAAATATATTGCGAGTGCCATCGCCGAGATTCTTCCATAGGAAATGTCATCCAGACTTCTTGATAAATGTAGAACGAAATTGATTCTCTGATTGCACTTTTACTTTCCAGCATTGATGGAGAGCGTATGTATATATTTGTATGTGAGCGTGTGTATATATGTGCATGTGTGTATGCGCTTATATTCCAATTATATATTTATTTCTATTTAATTTAATGGTAGCCAGTAATATTTTGTAGTTGTTTGAATATGTGTGTGTGACGTTGATATCACCTTGTTTGATAACGTGAATGTAGCATATTCTACATAGCACACAAATATATACATATAACTATAGCTAGGGTGAGATATTTACATATAACTATATCTAAGTGTACACAGGAATGAATTTTCTTTTTTAGAATTCAAAATTTCTGTCATCAACCTTTCTATCACCTCATCTTCCTCTTCGTTTGTGTCACTGGGTGTGTCACTGGCCACCTACGCAGCCGTTTCTTTAACAATGCATTGTCTCTTTTTGTTTGTTTGTTCTTATTCGATTTCATTTTCATTATAACTCCATTGTAAATAATCCATCCGATTTCACTGTAAATAATCCATCCGATTTCATTGTAAAAAGTTCCATTTTTGACCCCAAATCATTGTATTGTCCCCATCTGTGTTAATCCTTATGGATAATAAAGAAATAATTCTTAGTAAAAAAAAAAAATTTTAAACGCCAAACTCATTTCCCTTGGTTATTTCTTCTTCTTTCCCATTTCATTTGATCTCGATTTTGCATCAAACTTTGTTCCAAAAGTGCATTTCCCTCACTCTTCACTTCCCACCTCATCGCTCACTTCGCATACTACCCCCCCCCCCCATCGCTTCTCAATCTCTAATGACCCTAAGTCTCTTAATTCAGTATGAATGTTTAATACACACTGAATACAACATTCACAGACCGTTCGATGGAGATTTGATGCAATTCATACATATATCGGTTACCTTTCTGGCAAATTGGTGACACACTGAGTCAATATTAAATAGCGAACTAGCGGGGCAAGCTGGCAGAATCGTTACTGTGCGGGGCAAAATGCTTAGCAGTATTTCGTCCGTCTTTACGTTCTGAGTTCAAATTCCGAGGTCGACTTTGCCTTTCATCCTTTCGGGGTCTATAAATAAGTAGCAGTTAAGTACTTAGGTTGATTTAATTGACTTACCTCCACCTCAGAAATTGCTGTCCTTGTATGTGAAGTCAATGGAAAACCAATTTTACTGCTGAGCACTTCTACGGGGCCTAGAAATAGGCAATATCAACCAGGGTGTGGATGCAAGCGCAAAGAGAAGTATAAGTAACGTTTACTTTACTTTACAAGTGGTACTTTTAAATCTTGCCATGGGGGGGGGGAGCTCGCACTAAAGAATTCTTATTTCTTTATTGCCCGCAAGGAGCTAAATACAGAGGGGACAAACAAGGACAGACAAAGGGATTAAGCCGATTACATCGACCCCACTGCATAACTGTTACTTAATTTATCGACCCCGAAGGGATGAAAGGCAAAGTCGACCTCGGCAGAATTTGAACTCAGAACGTAACGGCAGACGAAATACCTATTTCTTTACTACCCACAAGGGGCTAAACACAGAGGGGACAAACAAGGACAGACAAACGGATTAAGTCGATTACATCGACCCCACTGCATAACTGTTACTTAATTTATCGACCCCGAAAGGATGAAAGGTAAAGTCGACCTCGGCGGAATTTGAACTCAGAACGTAAAGACAGACGAAATACGGCTACGCATTTCGCCCGGCGTGCTAACGTTTCTGCCCGCTCGCACTCAAGAATTCTGCCCCGGAGGAGTCGTGTCGCACGAAGCAATGAATATTAAAATGAAATGAAAGAGTAAATTGACTTACAAGTATCTCATAGAAGAGGCACCAACGAATTAAAGCGAAGATTAGTTTCATTATAGTGAACTTTATCAGATTTGAAACATTACTTCACTGTATATTACAGTATATTAAATATCCTTACACCACATTTATCTTTTTGGCTTTTACGTCCGTGATAATGATGTAAAATTACTAATAAAGTGCACCTTACCTCACTATTTATCTCCCTAGCGCCTTAACTCTGTATTTATCTCCTTAGTAAACGTTCTCACTCTACTCATAATTTCAGTATTATTGAACGGAAAATATTGTTTTATATAACTATATAACTATAATATATATATATATATATATATATATATATATAGTTATATTGCTGGAATTATAATTGGTGAAAAGGATATTTATTGCACCTGGCATTTATAGTTAAATAGAAAACATAAAGACGGTTGTATTGCAGAATAAATTGACAAATGTTAAAAGAATTAGTTATTTTAATATATTTTATATAGAAATAAATGAAATATAACAACTGAGATTTATTGGATCTATTTGTGCTTTCTCAACAGTATCAACATGAAATAATCACAATAATAATCATAATACTAATCTCTCCCTACACATATATATCTATATATATATATATATATATATATATATATATATATATATATATATATTATATATTATATTATATATATATATATATATAGATATATATATATATATATATATATATATATATACTATATATATATATTATATATATATATATATATACTATATATATATATATATATATATATATATATATATATTATATATATATATATTATATATATACGCTTGGACATATCAATGTTGGCGGCGAGCTGGCAGAAAACGTTAGCACAGCGGGCGAAATGCCTAGCGGTATTTGCCGCTACGTTCTGAGTTCAAATTCCACCGAGGTCGACTTTGCCTTTCATCCTTTCGGGGTCGATTAAATAAGTACCAGTTCCGCACTGGAGTCGATGTAATCGACTTAATCTGTTTGTCTCTCCTTGTTTGTCCTCTCTGTGTTTAGCCCCTTGTGGGTAGTAAAGAAAAGAGAAGGGAAAAAAAATGTTGTAGCGTACAGTTTTTCATGTTTCAGGCTGTCCAGCTATCAGGCATCCTCTCCCAGGCGGCTCAGCCGGGTTTGACCAATCTAGAGTAGTTTGCTCTACCCCGCACATGACTGACTTCTCCTGATCTACAGCCTTCTTGAAGTGACCTTGGCTGCTTCGGTAGCCAGCTTGATGACCTTCCTCTTATTAACCCCTCTGATGGCCATTATCTGGTAGGCTCTGAAGAGGGACTGAAAGATGAACTCTCCGCATACCACCTCAAAGAGAATCATAACTTGCTGGACACCCGTTGTTTTATACACCAATCCACGATCTGAATGCTGCTGCATCTTACCAAAGGTTTCATCCTCCTTATCTTGAACTAGGACGTGAAACTGTTACAGCTTAGTAGTTAAAGGCTCACTACTCTTCTCTATTTGTTCGACTATACTCTTCACCGCAGTTCTATAGCATAGCTGCCGCCTAATGATTGGAGAAAGTAAAAGATAAACGATAGTAACGGTTGGCATACGACTTAATCTTCCCTTCGTCAACAGGGTCCAACAAACTTCAGTCTGCGTAGTTTGACGGTTTCTGTAAATAGCATATTTCCAACTGATGAAACGTAGTGATGCAAAAACCCGTGTCCATGTCTCACCATTTGGTGACGTTATTTATCACACAGTTCGTTCTGTTTTTACTCACAATGTCTATCTAAGAATTTTCTCCTCTGTGACAGTTACTGTAGCGAAGGTCTTTCCATGTTCGAGTGTATGCGAAGGTGTTAAATACAAATATACACAACTTTATTATATAATAGGGGAGAATTCGCGAAAAAAAAAACAAAAGACGAAGACAGGTGGTGTAAAAAACAAACAGATGTATTAGTATAACGCTCAGCAATAGAAAAAGTCTTTTACATTTCGAGCCTTCGCTCTTCTACAAAAAAGGACACAGAAAAAAAAAACAAGGAGAGAAACAAGGAGAGAAAAATATAATACACTGTTTTACAAATATTGCTCTCAAGAAACGTTCTTCGCTCTCTTTAATGTGTTGATATATGCTCCATTTTGTCTGCTTTTTATTTTTACGTAAGTGTCCCAATACATCAACAAATGCGCACGCATGCGTACATGATGGCTCGAAACTTGTAGATATCCATAACCATCGCTGATAAATTATGTCATTCCAAATGTTAAACACGATGACTGTCAGCTTTAAGCCAGGAGCAGCTTACACAGCACCGCTAAGATTCTCACCTGCAAAGTCCGTTATCTAAAAACAAGCAAGAACAAAATATCCAGCATCGCAATGAGGTGGGTGTTATTTCGGAATTTTTTTATTTTTTTCCTAACGAGATATCTAGATAAAGAGGTCTCTCACTCCCGTTTGTTGAATAATGGCTGTTGAGTCTACTAAGTTCATCCATCTTTTGACGGGTTTTGTTTTTCGTCCATTAGGGTGTCCGATGCAAAACATCCTCCTAACCAAGCAGCCTTCGTAGGGTTTCAGGGTTGGTCGCCCACAGCCCGACCATGCAACAGAATGGACTGGGTTACATGTTACCCAATAGTGCTAAGAGTGATCTAACACACTGACATCTCAAAATATAGACACCATTTTCGAAAGATTTATTCTAGAAACGAAATAATGTCATTTGGTGCATTTTAATTATTAATCCAGCATTTAGCAGACGTGCTTTGTGCAGTTTTTAATGACTAAACCCATTTGAGCATCGTACTAATGCGTAGTGTCGGCACGGATAAAACAATATTATGTGGTGGTGTCTTATTTATTATTGAGATCTCTGTGGAAGTCGACTTATGACCGAGTAAAATCATTTCTTAAACACATTTTACTCTAAGAAACACCTCACGTTTGGTCGCCCCATCCCTGATAGCGCCTCATGTATTTCTTAAGGCTTGCAAGTCTGTTACGAGTCATGTTACATCTAAATACCCTCGTCGTCGTAACCGACGGAGTGCTTCCAACAAAAAAACCAACATCTAAATAAGAGATTCTCAACCATTTTTTTCTCTTTGCCTATGGAACCCTTTGATTCCTATTTTACTCAGGGCTTGGACCCTCAGAGCTGTTGGATATCTAAATATTATTAGGAATTGTATTAAAAAATATATTTAAATATTCTGTGTAAATTTAGAAATATAACCAGTTTATTGCACAAATTTTAACAAAAAAATCGCCTATGAAACCCGGTTGCGAGCCACTGATTTAATTGTTAGGATTTACAATTCCCAGTAAGTCCACTTGCCAACCCACATAAGTTGCTTACACAAGGTGCACGAGAGGTCATTCCGGATACCACACTGGTAGATGGAGACTCCTCCGTAACTACGCTTGTTGTTGAGTAAGCCTACCACTGAGAAGCAGATATGACCACACTGGTCTCACACATGTACATACATGAGTGGGCGTGCAATCCATTATTATCTAGTGGTCAGTCCAGTAGATAATTCTTTATCTTGCTTGAATCTTTGTACCCACAATTCCAGGTATTTAAAGTCATAATATATAATGATTTTTAAGGCTGCAGAAACGTTAGCACGCCGGGCTAAATGCTTAGCAGTATTTCGTCTGCCGTTACGTTCTGAGTTCAAATTCCGCCGAGGTCGACTTTGCCTTACATCCTTTTGAGGTCGATAAATTAAGTACCAGTTACGCACTGGGGTCGATGTAATCGACTTAATCCGTTTGTCTGTCCTTGTTTGTCCTCTCTGTGTTTAGTCCCTTGTGGGTAGTAAAGAAATAGGTATTTCGTCTGCCGTTACGTTCTGAGTTCAAATTCCGCCGAGGTCGACTTTGCTTTTCATCCTTTCGGGGTCGATTAAATAAGTTACGCACTGGGGTCGATAAAACCGACTTTTTCCGTTTGTCTGTCCTTGTTTGTCCCCTCTGTGTTTAGTCCCTTGTGGGTTGTAAAGAAATAGGTATTTCGCCAGTCTTTACGTTCTAAGTTCAAATTCCCCTGAGGTCGACTTTGCCTTTCGGGGGTTGATAAATTAAGTACCAGTTGCGTACTGGGTTCGATCTAATCGACTAGCTCCGTCCCCAAAAATTTCGGTCCTTGCGCTTAGAGTAGAAATGAATGTATAATGATTTTAGTAGCTTTGCAGAAAAAGCCACTATTTTACGGTCTGAAATTCGATGAAGCTTTCTTTGATGCATTCTCTTCTCCTGTTCGAAATCCAATTTCTATTAGGTGCATTTCTTTTTAGAATCCCTCATAAATATTATTCTAACTATTAAACAGAGAATAAGATTTGCATTTTCTCATCTAATGGAATCATTTTGAAGATCAGGGAGAAAAATAAATAAATGAATAAATAAATAAATAAATATACAATAGGAGATTGTTAAAGGAAATTTATAACGTTCATAAACTTAGAATAAATTACTTTTTGCAGTGTATTTGTCATCGCGATAAGTTAATTAAAATTATAAAGGACACACAATTTCTAGAGACAGTGTGCGTGCACACATATATATACATGTGTATTTGTGGTAAATATATATATATGTACGAGTATATATATATAATATATATATATATATATATATATATATATATACTATATATATATATATATATATATATATATATATGTATGTATGTATGTATGTACATATATATATATATATAGACATACATACACTGACATGTATATCAATATATATATGTGTGTATGCACGAGCGCACATGTGGAGTTATAATAAATATATTGTGTATGTGTCATATATATAAAACAGATATCTAAATAATTATATATGTAATTATATACAGGTAATTACATACATTATAAAGATTCGTGTATATGTATTTATGTTAAAGAATAAAATTTATATATGTGCTTTGTATGTATTTGTTTGTGAGTTTGTATAATACAGGTGCTAAAATATGTATATAAGTAATTATATACGTTTTATATGTGTGCATGTGTGTGTTTGTGAGTGCGTGCGTGTATGTGTGTGTTTGTATATACATAAATATATCTTTTTGTACAAATATGATATATGAATACGCACAGCGCATACAAAGGCATATATATTTATACGTGTGTGTGTGTGTATGAGTATGTATACATATATATAAACATATTTATTTACAAATATAGATATGCATGTATGTATGTATGTGTGTGTGCATGTATGTATGTATGTGTGTATGTATGTATGTGTGTGTGTGTATGCATGTATGTATGTATGTATGTATGTATGTATGTATGTATGTATGTATGTATGCATGCATGCATGCATGTATGTATGTATGTATGTATGTATGCATGTATGTATGTATGTATGTATGTATGAGATAGACGCTGAGACATCTTGAATCATAACTCTGAATTTCACGTTGGCAGTTACTCAAACGATTGATGTAGAAAGGTAGCGTGGTATATATATATATATATATAAGCAAACATATTCGTAAACACGTGATAAATCATCGAGATTTTATTTATTCTAGACAAAAAAAAATTAAATAAAAGAAAAAGGTAGTATTATAAAATGCATTATTCAATTAACTGCTCAGTTGGTATTTGTGAAGCACATAATGGTATCCATCTATTCACACGAAATCAGTGTTATATAGACAATAATCCACCGTTTTATATAGAAAACACGCAAGACAAGGCAGTGACGACTGCTTATAGAATCTTGATGTTGCTTAAAAATTTATTGTTCCTATATGCTTAGGATCTTTCAGAGTAAGCTATTTCAGCCAGTTGGTGTTTAAAAATTCCTCAATAAACATCAGTAAATAGATGTGTCTGCAAGACTTCGCCAACTGTGGTCTTTTGTGCATAACTGCAACAGTCTACGACATGGTGTTGTACTTATCTGAATTGTAGGGGAAATTATGTTCTAAAATGGACAAGAATTGTTAATATCACTATCCTTTCAGCTCTAGATATTTTTGGACAGCAGAGTGGTAATGAGTCATTTCGAATTCCTGAATATGTACATATGTTGTGAGAATCTTCTTTTAAATGGTGTTTCCAGGAAGTCCTCGTTATTTTTCTGCTTCCTTGCTATTTGTAAGAGAAAACTTAGTTCGATAAACTTATGCATTAGACATATACTGTTGAGAGAAAAGATACTGGGCTAATTGAATTTACATAGTGGACGGTTTTCTTTGATTCATAACGCCATGAAAGCAGTAAAATTATTCGTGCAACCACAGTTTACCTTAATACAATTTTTTATGACAGATTTTAGAATACCTGGGATTTAAGAGGAAATGCTTAATTATAAAGTGTAGGGAAAATCCTATTAAGATCGGATCGTTTCCAGTACAATGCTACATACGAGGGTCAGCTGAAAAGTTTATTGGCTGACCAACATACTCTCATGGAATGTGACCAAATGAGGTTTGGTTTTCTACTCGCTTGTGGTCCACACACTTCTTCCGTTGGTGTTGCCGTGCATAGATCCCATTGGTGAAGAAGCTTTCATCTTGTTGGTTAGAAAAGACGTCAACAGCAGACATGAGGTCATCACCACTGCCATACTGGTCGCCAGTCAAGTGTCTTTTCACGTTGGGAACAAATGATAGTTAGATGGCCAAAAATCAAGTGAATGGGGAGGGTGATTAACCAGTTCAAAGCCACAGTCATGCACAGCAGCCATTGAAACCAAGGACTTATATGATGAAGTAAGACCCCTTTCGTCAGTTTTCCTGGGTGTTTGATCATGATAGCCCTTCATGACTGCCTCAGCCATTTGGCACAATACTCTCCATTGATGGTGTGGCTCTTTTGAAGATAGTCCAGCATGGTGCTCCAGCATGACCGCAGTCAAATGACTGAAACAAGTAGAAGAGTGGACCAGCCTCAGTTTGCCCAACAATACGACCTCTTTGAAAATCTGACAGTTCTGCTGAAATTTTTGTGCGTGGCATGGTTACTCTTCACAAATATTTAATATAATGGCACCTGGAATGAAAAAGAATAATTTCATTCTAAATTCTATACCACTGAAAACATATTAAGACGCTTAGATCAGAAATTTTGAAAATTAAAGATGTCTATTTACTTCCTGTCTGTCTGTCTGTCTGTCTGTCTGTATGTATGTATGTATGTATGTATGTATGTATGTATATATATTATATATATATAGATACATATATATAGCAAATAAGTAACGCGGATGTCCAGGCATTAGTGCACTACAGCCGTTTCAAGCGGCTCCATTTAATCGATCGATGCAAGCGTTATATCAATTTTAAATAAACCGCTCTCCTCGGACGTATAAGACCATAAAGGTTTTCAACATGCAAGATACTCCATTATGATTTTTTAGCAATGTTTTTTCATCCTGACTAAAAGATGAAAGGGTCAAGAAAACGATCCAGCGAGGAACCCCTACGTGTTGTTTGATTTGCTGTAAATTGTTGCTAAATTTCCCTCATATAAAACTCTATTGTCTTAAAATTGGTTAATGAATCGGAACTACATTGTATTTGAAACCAAATAAGACGAGGCGGACATAGCAGGAATGAGTTTAAATTACGGAGCTTTTTAATTCGAGCTTGGTTAGGGATTAAACGACAATACCAACAGCAGCTTCAGGGTTGGAAACTTCTGATTACCTCAACTGATGCGATTCTGAATGAGTAACCCATTACTAATATACAACAATGTGATGCTATGTATTTGACTCTGACTGTACCGTTAATCACCAAACCATCACGGTGACATAACTGAACTTTCCGCTACACACCTTCCTCTCTCGCCCTCTTCACTCTCTCTCTCTCTCTCTCTCTCTCTCTCTCTCTCTCTCTCTACGTTAGAACCAGAGTCGTTTACAATCAATTATTACACCAGTCATACTTCCTATTGCAGCTAAATATTGTCTTGTGTCATTATATAACAATATTTTATCCCACCTTCCGATACACAATGACACTATACGTTGTAAACGACTCCGCTTTTGTCGTAATCACATATAAAACAACGAAAGTCGCTTTATATGCGGACAACATGAAATAACGAAATAACATTACAAGATTCCTTGATTCAGAATCTTATAATGGCAAATAGAAGAAATAACCAACCGGATACGGTACTTGTCTTCGTATTTAGAGGTCTTCAGATCAAATTCCGTATAAAGCTAACAGAATTTTTTTTTACTTACTGGCGTCTCTTTTTCCCCTCATTTGTGACTGTATGCCTCTCCATAGCAAGACCATCACGACTTACTCGGCCGATCTTATCTCCTGTGTGAAACGGATAAGAGACACATTCTCACCTGGATAAAGCTTCCTTAATATTGTAAGTTCCCAATCGGAGAAATTGAATTAAGATCTGTTAAAGTATTGTACATTCGGTAGGTTTACTAAGTTACTGCTTACGGCAGCCTGCTGTCTCCACTCCGTGGTACCAGTTTGAAGATAAGTATTCTGCTATTTAGCATCTAAATATATAAACTACTAGTGGAGGCGCAATGGCCCAGTGGTTAGGGCAGCGGACTCGCGGTCATAGGATCGCGGTTTCGATTCCCAGACAGGGCGTTGTGAGTGTTTATTGAGCGAAAACACCTAAAGCTCCACGAGGGATGGTGGTGATCCCTGCTGTACTTTCTCTCACTCTTACTTCCTGTTTCTGTTGTACCTTGTATTTCAAAGGGCCGGCCTTGTCACTTTCTGTGTCACGCTGAATATCCCCGAGAACTACGTTAAAGGTACACGTGTCTGTGGAGTGCTCAGCCACTTACACGTTAATTTCACGAGCAGGCTGTTCCGTTGATTCGGATCAACCGGAACCCTCGTCGTCGTAACCGACGGAGTGCTTCCACATATAAACTACTGAAAGCTGCCCAGAATAAATATCTAATATTCAAGGGATGTGAATGGAGATATACTGACATTCCATCTTGTATCCCTCGTCCGTTTGATTCTATAAAGTTGAAACCAAGTGCCAACCGTTGTGAGCAGTTCAGTCTCTTGGAGGTGATTTTTATTTTACCTTCACAAATTCGAAGTAATATATTAAAGGATGGTGGGGAAAGGGGGGTATTTTATGAATCGCATTCGGAATTGAACTCAGATCAGAACTAATCGAGGTTGAATAAGCATATGAACCGAATGTCCAGACGTGCCTAAGTGCATGCGTCTGCGTGTACATGTGTCTGTATGGACGTGTGTCTGCATGTACGTGTGTCCGCGTGTGTACGTGTGCGTGTTTGTGCATGTGTACGTGTGTGTATGTGATGCATGTGAGTTAATGCACGGCGAAAACTTACTTCTACATTACTCGTTCTCCACCTCTCGTTTTCTTTCTTTCTTTCTTTCTTTAGCTCTATTCCTTTCCAGAGTACCTTTCACTGCTCACTTTTGCTAACTTTCCGAACTGAGATTCAACGCAAGTCACTCTCTCTCTCATTCTCTTTCTCTCTCTCCGCTCTCAATCATACTTCTTTTTCCTACTCTTTCTCTCTTTCTCTCTCTCTCTCTCCCTCTCCCTCTCTCTCCCCTCTCTCTCCCCTCTCTCTCTCTCTCACCTTCCTCATTCTCCCTTCTTTTCTTTTCTTCCTTCCTTTCGGTTTTCTCTAACAGAACTGACATGACGGTCCTAATACAGGGCAACTGTTTTGCCAACAGTTTTTTATAGAAGTGAAAGATGGAAAAATCTTGGCGAAGCTGGCCAAGAGGCTGGATACATTCTACCAATGCTGTTTACGGAATATCCTCAACGCCTCATTGCGAGGTAGAACTACAAATGAGGAAGTTCTTCAACGAAGTTAATTCCAAGCACTGCAAAACACCATGGCGCTGTGTTAGTGTCGCTTGCCAAATGACAACTTATACCTGCCAGCCACTCGGTAGGCAAGAAAGTAAACCGGAAGAAAGAAAACTTGGAAAGGGCCTGCCCAAGAACACATAGCGCCAGCCATTTCAGGAGGACCTGAAGAATCTAACCATGGGCGAAATTCAAAGTAGACAAGCGAGTTTTGATATAATAAACATATATATCCACTCACCCAACGTATTGCGTTCTATATACTTTACAAATCTCGCCTTACTATATATGTGTGTGTGTGTTAGTCAAGAGTGAAGGCAGTGCTCATGTCCTCTTATAGAGCTACTGAGATTACTGAGAGGAAGTCACAAAGGTATACTCAAACAAGAAACTTGGTCTAAATGCTTCCAAAATTGTATCTTCCGCTAAAGACACACAACATACCAGGAGATGGTGTTAAACAGCGGCATGGAAGGATTTCAATTCAGAACGCTGAGAGATGGAACCAATATCAAAAGGTGTCTGGCCCGAAGTTCTTATATTCTGCGGAATTTAAACTCAGAGCAGGGCTTACACTCTTCTTTCCACAAACCTAACGAAAATCGCGCAAACGTGCCTGTGTGGTAAGAAGCTTGCTTCCTAACGACATGGTTCCGGGTTCAGTCCCACTTCGTGGCACTTTGGGCAAGTGTCTTCTGCTATAGCCCTGGGCCGACCAAAGCCTTATGAGTGGATTTGGTAGACGGAAACTGAAAGAATCCCGTCGTATATATGTGTGTATGTGTGTGTGTATCTTTGCCATGTGTTTGTCCCTCACTACTACTTCACAACTGGTGTTGGTGTGTTTCTGTCCCCGTAACTTAGCGGCTCGGCCAAAGGGACCGATAGAATAAGTATTAGGCTTTAAAAAAAACATAAGTCATGGGGTTGATTTATTCGACAAAATCTCCGTAGCATAAGAAAGGATAAAATTCAGAAAGCTTCCTATCATCCAAAATCAATTATATACGTAATCTTGTAAAGAATATTTCCTTTAGACTTCCTTCTAACATAGAAGTATTTAATAAGAACTATGAATATTATAATGCAGAAATATTTAGTAATAAATCTAAACATCATAATGGAGTTTTGTTGAAAAATGGTTTTGATCTAGTTTCAATTTATTTCTTCCCCGAATACAAACAATTCTGATTTTAAAGTGATTACTCAACATAAACATACAAAGCAAATTTATAAACCACTTAATACTTTTCATAAACCGTCTAAATGTTGTAATACGGAAAGTAAACGTGATAATGATAATGATAATACAATCACGAATATGACTAGGAAAATAATGAGTGGCGGCTCTGAGAATAAGAATTAAAAAAAAGAACTGATACAGCTGGAGACAAAACTAATAAACCTACAAATTATCAGAATAATATGACTAAACTAATAAACGAATATGGTCAATCTATTAATCTTGAGTGCGAACATATAACCAAACAGAAAAGTGAAAACTATAATATGTTAAAATCTAAGAATAATGATGAAGCTGGCGGCAAGTGCACAACTAATACAAAATCTCCATCAAATCTAAAATGTAAGGTACGAAATAACATAATCTATTCTGATATTTCTAAAACAAAATTCCCAAACTTGAGATTCTTGAGATTGTCCATTAAGAGTAATTACGAGGAACCTCACTTAAAAACTATTAGTAACTACGATAGAAAAAAATAGAGATATTAAAACAAAAGGAACGCAACGCGGTTTAACGCGAAAAGCAAAAACCATACCCAAAAATTTTCTTTAATATATTAAATAATATCTTTTCTACGAACCACAAGCATCACTGCATTTTAAATAAGTATACCGTTAAATTTTATTACTCCACAACTCTTAATCTTGCAGATATTATAGAATATTCTAACACGAATTAGATGAATACTCACGCGTAAAAACTGTTAGAGAAAAAAATCGATATAACTAAAATGATTACTATTTCGGATGGGTTCAGATATTTTAATTGTGTTTTCTCTCTCTCTCTCTCTCTCTCTCTCTCTCCTCTCTCTCTCTCTCTCTCTCTCACCTCACACACACACACACACACACACACACACACACAAACACCACACACACACACACACACTAAATATAAATCAAATATATAAAGAATATTGTATAGG
>NW_021836925.1:10000-21891 GCF_006345805.1 Octopus sinensis | reverse complement strand
TGTCTTAAATGCTTTAGTCATAAATAGAGGCCAATTTTTTTTAAGTCTTGTACTTATTCTATCGGACCCTTTTGCCAAACTAAATCAACTCGAACCGGAACGTAAACAAACAATACCAGTTGTCAATCGGTTGGGAGACAAAACGCAAAAACCACAACAACGCTTACACGTCTTCTCTATGTATATATATATATATATATATAGTACATATAAGTAAGATAGGGGTTATGAGGGTAACCACTCATGGCAGAATGAGATACTTTTATCTACGGGTTGACTGAACAAAGCTGAAGGACCTATTATTTATATTAATCTTATGGTATTATTAATTTGCATATTGATGTATATTGTTTTGTTCGATTTTGATGTTCTATTATATAGTTAATAAATAATATGAAATGGTAATATCTGTAAGTTATGATTGAAATGAATTTGTTCCTCCATTTTCTTATTTGTACATATATATATACACACAACAAAACGCACACAACCCGCGTCTGCACATTACCCGTTTATGACATTCACTCACAAGGGATTGCTTGGCCCGCTTCTGTGATAGAAAGCATTTGCCCAAGGTACCGCACAGAGAGACCGAACCAGAAACCACACGTAGCGAACTTCTTAGCCACGCACCCATGCCTACATCTCTCTTTTAGAAAAGGTTTTATGTAAATATATTATATACTATATCCGATATACGCAATTGCGGTAGTATTAAACTAAAATAATCCCTCATATATCATAATTAATATATATACACCGTTGATAGGCGATATTAATTGTGTTTTTAATACTGCAGGTCAATAATAAATGTAATCTCAGGACACGTACTGCAGTAACTGGCCTATCAAAAGTGTATGTACATTAAGTATAACAGATGGATGGTTATATAAATCATATATTCCTTGCGAATTAGACATTTGTAAGTTTTCAGATTTGTCCGTAAAGGTAAATCAAATTTTCGACTTCCTGATTTTAACATCGACGTCAGAAGCTTCAATAAAGTGGCTTCTATTGGGTTAACACTGTATCACAGAATTAATTAATTTCCAATGTTAACCTGTGCGCTACAGTATTCTCGAGAAGTCTCATAGTGCTGGTCACCCGGTTTCCAATGCGTATAAGTGACAGAGATCACTATAGTTCCACTGAACAAGAAGCCAGTCGGTCACAGGGTTAGTTATTTAGAGCTGAGACGAATGGAAAAATGTGAAAGGAAGTGTTTTGCCCAAGAGAACAATACATCGCCCATTTTGAGTACAACACCCAAACATCTAAACCACACGCCTTCACTACGCTGCTTGTAACTCGGTAATAAATTCGTCGGTCTTTACGTTCTGAGCTCAAATTCCGCCGAGGTCGACTTTGCCTTTCATCCTTTCGGGGTCAATAAATTAAGTACCAGTGGAGTATTGAGGCCGATCTGGTCGACTGGCCCCCACCCCAAAAATTTCGGGCCTTGTGCCTAGAGTAGAAAAGAATGACTTAAAACAAAAGTGGGTGGGATAATCCGTTTGTGACATTCTGGTGTAAATAGAGTGAGATTGCTTCAGCCGTAAATCAATGGCTCTGTTCACATGCCTACATCCACTGCATTGCTACAAAATTCAACATTATATTATTATATACAATACTGGGCAGTGATAAATATCTTTTAGTTGCAGGAGTGGCTGTGTGGTAAGTAGCTTGCATACCAACCACATGGTTCCGGATTCAGTCCCACTGCGTGGCACCTTGGGCAAGTGTTTTCTACTATAGCCTCAGGCTGACCAAAGCCTTGTGAGTGGATTTGGTAGACGGAAACTGAAAGAAGCCCGTCGTATATGTGTGTGTGTGTGTGCGTGTGCTTGTCCCCACCACCACCACTACCACCATCGCTTGACAACCGATGCTGGTCTGTCTACGTCCCCGTAACTTAGCGGTTCGGCAAAAGATACCGATAGAATAAGTACTAGGCTTACAAAGAATAAGTCTTGGGGTCAATTTGTTCGACTAAAGGCGGTACTCCAGCATGGCCGCAGTCAAATGACTGAAACAAATAGAAGAATAAAAGAATAAAAAGTACAGATTGCTGTACATATACATGTAAGATACACACACACACACCACACATATATATATATATACACACACATGAGAGAAGTAAAAAGACACCTCATAAAACATCGTTTTATGTTTCTTCTAACTTGTAAAGGTTTATATTATTTTATTAATTGACATTTTTATGTTTCAGGTTCTATATATGACTGTTTAATCATGTCATGTACAAAAGAAGCCTTGGAACTGTTTGAATTTCACAGAGGCCGTTAATAGAGTGATTGCACAATTCACCAGAGATTCGTTGGGTGAGAATGGCATTAAAAAGCTTCCGTGGCCAAGCCAGTCACCAGATATAAACCCTATTGAACGCCTCTGGAACATAATGGACAGGAAAATTCATACAAAGGACAAGAAAGTATCTTCAAAGCCAGATCTTTTGAGATTACCACTTGAAACTTGGCAAGAAATTCCGCAAGAGAATATTCGTCATCTGATCAGTAAGATGCCTAATCGGGTGCTTGCATTGAAGATGAAAAGGGTCTGTCTACTAAATATTAGATATTCACACTATAATAATTAATGAATAATTTGAATGTATAATTTCAGATTTAAATAAATGTTAATGATTATAAGGGTGTCTATTTACTTCTGTTATGTCTGTGTTTATACGAGGCATTGAAATGCAGGCAACAAATTTGAAGTTTAGTAAAAGGTAATCTATCGTGGGATCGCAGTAAATATACATACGTGTGTGTGTTTGTGTGTGTATGCTTTTGCGTGTGTGTGTTTGTGTGTGTGTGTGTGTGTGTGTGTGTGTGTGTGCGTGTGTGTGCACACGCGCGTGTGTGTTTGTGTGTGAATGCTTTGTGTGTGATGTTTATGTGTGTTTATGTGTGTTTGTGTGTGTGATTGTGTGTGTGTGTGTTTGCGTGTGTTTGTGTGTGTTTGTGTGTGTGTGTTTGCGTGTGTGTGTTTGCGTAGGTGTGGGTGTGTGTGTGTGTTGTGTGTGTTGTGTGTGTGTGTGTGCTTGTATGTATATAATTTCTTATCGTAGGAACACTGTAAAGTTTGCATGTAGAAGGATTTCAAATTCTGGCACAAAGACATCAGTTTTTGAGGGGAGGCAGAAGTCGATTATATCGACCTGAATATTTGATCAGTTATTTCATCAATCCCTGGAGAACGAACTGCAAAGTCGATCTCGCGGAATTTGGGCTCAGAACATAAAAACGAACGAAATGCTACTAAGCGTTTTCTCCGGTGTACTAACGGTTCTCCCAGTTCGGTACCTTGTTTGCATGTAGAATAACACAACGCAGTAAACCTCACCGGAATGTAGTAGGAAAAATACAGCAGAGAAGTTGCCGTAACACGAGACTCTATGATGTAGAAATGTAAAAATCTATATATATATATATAAAGCTGAAGTTGTCTGTGTATGGCAGGTTTGGTAGCCTTCAACTAACACTATCTCCTCTGAGACCCTGCAGCACAAGTTGACCAAAATTGACAGTATGATAGAAGGCTTTCTCTTCATTCCGTAGAAGAAAAAATTCAAATCGAACCATGTTAGCACCAAAAATTATTTACATCAAAAAGGTGCTTTTTTTCCTATGAAAATCCCTATTTTTTACGATTTTTTGACTGCTGTGTCGCCATTTTTCGGTGTATTTCAACCAGAAAAATGTTCACTTAAAGAGAATAAGAAGCTACATAATGCGAAATTTTTTCTTTTCAAAAATTCCAATTCTAAAGGGTCGAAACAAACCCGGGCAACGCCGGGCGATACTGCTAGTATATTATATATTCATAACATTTAATTTACAGCGTTCAAAATTGTAATTTCAGGAAAATACAAATAAAACAGTAATATTGCAGCCTCGTAAAAAAAAATGTTTTCGTTGAAGTTCAATTTATGAATAAACATCTCAGTTCATGTTACAACAGAATCGCCTCATTGATTCGTTCTTGAGGCTTTTTTTCTTTCTTTCGTTGCAACAGCAAAAAATAAATTTTAAATAAAGCGTATGTTCGGTTTAATCGCCTCCAGTTTATCACTGATAAATATTCGATTAAATTCAACAATTTTTGATGTTATCTTTAAGAGAGAAATCACAAAATGCTAGTAGCAAACTCGCTTTCGTGTCACCAAGCTTGTGTAGTTCACAAAAACAACACCACGTCCAACATTTATAACATCCCGGATGGCTTATGAAAGAATCCAAGCTGTATTGCATTCTTTTTAACCAATGTGTGTGTATATGTGTGTGATAGTGTGTGTGATAGTGTGTGTATGTGTGTGAGATAGTGTATGTATGTATGTGTGTGTGATAGTGTGTTTATGTGTGAGAGATAGTGTGTGTATGTGTGTGTGATAGTGTGTTTACGTGTGAGAGATAGTGTGTGATAGTGTGTGTAATAGTGTATGTATATGTGTGTGATAGTGTGTGTATGTGTGTGAGATAGTGTATGTATGTATGCGTGTGTGATAGTGTGTTTATGTGTGAGAGATAGTGTGTGTATGTGTGTGTGATAGTGTGTTTACGTGTGAGAGATAGTGTGTGATAGTGTGTGTAATAGTGTATGTATATGTGTGTGATAGTGTGTTTATGTGTGTGAGATAGTGTGTGTATGTGTGTGTGATAGTGTATGCATGTGTGTATGATAGTGTGTGTATGTTTGTGTGATAGTGTGTGAGATAGTGTATGTATGTGTGTGTGAAAGTGTGTTTATGTGTGTGAGATAGTGTGTGTATGTGTGTGTGATAGTGTATGCATGTATCTATGATAGTGTTTATATGTTTGTGTGATAGTGTGTGTATGTGTGAGATAGTGTGTGTATGTATATATATTAAATAAACAAAAAGAAGAAAATGCTTTGAGAGTTTTGTCGTCTAAAATAAAGGAAAAATTACATTTTAATCAAAATATGCTTCAATCCTTTTACCAGACAATTTGGTCATGCTGGAAAAGAAGGGAAAAAACTGAAATAAATTAAATTAATCTTTCATATCAGTTCTGGAATTTCACATGCTTTTATTACAAAATTCACTTATTTTCCTCCCTTTTTCGGCATGACTAAATATACTTTTAAAACGATTGAAACCGGTTGCATATTTTGATAAACATGGAGATATTTTCTTTCTTTTATGCATAATAGCATTCTCAGAGCATTTGCTTCTTTTTGCTTTTAATATGCATTTATTCAAATGAAACCTCTTAACCTTTTCAACACACATATACATACAGATATGTGTGTGTGTACGTATGTGCGTGCGTATGTAGGCGCAGGCGTGGCTGTGTAATAAAATGCTTGCTTCCCAACCACATGGTTCCTGGTTCAGTCCCACTGTATGGCATCTTGGACAAGTGTCTTCTACTGTAGCCTCGGGTCGACCAAAGCCTTGTGAGTGGATTTGGTTGAGGGAAACTGAAAGAAGCCTGTCGTATGTGTATGTATAATAATATATATATATATATATATATATATATATATATATATATATTATATATATATATATATGTCTCTGTTTGTCCCCAGCCACCGCATGACAACCGATGCTGGTGTGCTTACGTCCCCGTAACTTAGCACAGCTCTGTTATATAAGAGCTGGTCAGTGTCTGAAAAGTATGTATATTACTACCAGCATCAGTGTCTTTAGCAGTGTTACTAATCTTATCAAGCAACGAATCAATGGAGCCAATGAGAGCAATACTAAGAGGTTGTTCGACCAACTAAAACTGGCTGTCAAATCTCCCCGAAATCACATATTACAAAAGGGATTTCGAATAAAATAGCGAGGGTTTACTGTGCAAAGAACAGACACAGTGGCCACGGTCAGAATGCTTGTGAACATATACCTGTTTCATTTATGGTGCTCTGGACTAAACAACAACAAAAACAACAACAACAATAACAACAATAATTGGAGCCAATGAAAATGTCTGTGTGGTTGATCGACATGTCACAAATAGAAGACAACTTCTTGCACAAATCACAACGTAATGGAGAAATAAGGAAGGACACATAGAATTGACCTAAATCTAGAGGGCAATTATCATTATAATTATATTTTTATCCTTATCATATTATCATTGTTATTATTATTATTATTATTATTATTATTATTATTATTATTATTATTATTATGATTATTATTATTATATTATTATTATTATCATTTTATTATTATTATTTATATTTTATCAGTGTATATTTTTTATATCGTGCTTTCACTGCACTACACCGAGAGCGCAGCTCTGTGTGCCTTGGGTATGTGCTGTGATTTGTTGTGATGCTCTGATGGTTATTGTATGGAAAGTGTTCTGCGTCAGGAGTGTGCAGTGCCTAGTAGTGCGTGTGCAGTGCCTAGTAGTGCGTGTGTAGTGCTTATTATTATTATTATTATTACTATCATTGTTAATTATTATTATTATTATTACTATTATTATTATTACTACTACTACTACTACTACTACTACTATTATTATTATTATTATCATATTATTTTTATCATTATCATATTAACCTTATTATATTGAGTTACTTAAATCAAGACTAATTAAGACTGATCAAGATTGGTCAACATTAATTAAGACATCGATTGCCCTGTTTGGCAAATTATCATTCCTATATATTTGATCTCTTACACCAAAACTGATCGAGACCAAACAACATCACAGTTACTAGCAACATCTCAACACGTTTCTTAGTATCTCTACAGATATTATAACACTGCTACCACGACCATCACTACTACCCACAATATGCACAATATCACCATGGTTACCAATGTCAGCAATACGTTCGTTAATAACATGAACAATATTTCTACTAACCACCACTGTGATGAACACCAACATTATCAGCTCTAACAAACATTATCACCACTTCTACCATCCCCATCATTACTACTGCGACCAATACCAACATTATTAGCTCTAACAAACATTATCACCACTTCTACCATCACCATCATTACTACTGCGACCAATACCAACATTATCAGCTCTAATAAACATTATCACCACTTCTACCATCCCCATCATTACTATTGCGACCAATACCAACATTATCAGCTCTAATAAACATTATCACCAGTTCTACAATCACCATCATTACTATTGCGACCAATACCAACATTATCAGCTCTAATAAACATTATCACCTCTAATAAACATTATCATCAGTTCTACAATCACCATCATTACTATTGCGACCAATACCAACATTATCACCTCTAACAAACATTATCACCAGTTCTACAATCACCATCATTACTATTGCGACCAATACCAACATTATCACCTCTAACAAACATTATCACCAGTTCTACAATCACCATCATTACTATTGCGACCAATACCAACATTATCAGCTCTAATAAACATTATCACCACTTCTACAATCACCATCATTTCTATTGTGACCAATACCAACATTATCACCTCTAACAAATATTATCACCAGTTCTACAATCACCATCATTACTATTGCGACCAATACCAACATTATCACCTCTAACAAACATTATCACCAGTTCTACAATCACCATCGTTACTATTGCGACCAATACCAACTATATCACCTCTAATAAACATTATCACCAGTTCTACAATCACCATCATTACTACTGCGACCAATACCAACTATATCACCTCTAACAAACATTATCACCAGTTCTACAATCACCATCATTACTACTGCGACCAATACCAACATTATCACCTCTAACAAACATTATCACCAGTTCTACAATCACCATCATTACTACTGCGACCAATACCAACATTATCACCTCTAACAAACATTATCACCAGTTCTACAATCACCATCATTACTACTGCGACCAATACCAACATTATCACCTCTAATACACAACTGGTACTTCGTCGGTTTCGACGACGACAGTTCCAGTCGATCCGATCAACAGAACAGTCTCCCGTTGAAATTAACGTGCAAGTGGTTACGCATCCCACAGACACAGACACAGACACACATACCCTTAATGTAATTCTCAGGGAGAATCAGTGTGACACAGAATGTAACAAGGCTGGTCCTTTAAAATACAGATACAACTCATTTTTACCTGCCGAGTGGTTTGGGGCGACGTGCAGTAGAGTGTCTTGCTCAAGGATGCAACGCGGTGCTGAGTATCAAACTCTTGCCCTTGTGAGTGTGAGCTGAACCACTCAGCCATGAGCCTTCCCTCAAAGAAATGCTACTACCACCACCACCACCACCAAAATTATCATGACCTGAGGGAGTTTCCACGTAATCGCTTGACCTACTAGAAATAGTAGCGAAATCTCCTCAAATTACATCCTACCATCTTCAAAATACGAAGGACACATTGTATATAAGTTCATGCTAGATAAATAATGTTCAAGAAAAAGACCAAGTGGTCATATTTGGAATGTAGTTGATCATAGATGTGTTCAGTTGGCACTGACCGAGGGCTAAACAATAGCAACCACAGCAGTATCACCATCACAACTGACAATACCTTCACACCACTGCTATCTTTTTCGCTGCAATAGCACTGCACTCTCTTAACATGACCACCACTGCCAAATATTTTGTCCATCAATAAAAGCCCCACCCCACCACCACCACACCACCATCAATCCCATACCTATAACATTACGACCACCACTGTTACCACTACAACTATACTACTACTATACCACCAGCGTGCTATGATAACTACTGTCACCACCACACCACTTCACCACCACCATCATCCCACCGCCACCACATTTCCAACCACCAATACTCCTGCTACCACCATCACTATGACGATCGTCATCACTCCCACTACTACCACCACCATCGCCACCCCCACCACCACCATCGCCACCACCGCCGCCACCACCGCCGCCACCACCTCCGTCCTACGTCCGTGCCATAATTCAATTCTTTATTGGTTCGCTGTTTTCTATATCCTCCAACTTTGTTATATAATGGTTTTAATACATATACACACACAAACATACATACACAAACACGCACACACATATACATATATGTATGTATGTATATGTATGTATTATGATATGTTATATATATATATATATATATTATATATATATATTATGTATGTATAATATGTATGTATATTTATGTATATGATATATATATATTATATTGTATATGTATATGTAGTATATATATGCATGCATGTATGTATATATATTCATACGTATATGTGTGTGAGTGATTGTTTTAATCCGTTTTTCTTTCTTTCCTTGTTGTTGTTGTTGTTGTTGTTATTGTTGTTGTTGTTTTACTCTATTTTTCTCTCTTTTTATGATGGGAAATCGAACATCTGCCCAGTTTCTAACCTTTCAAATCGCATTATGGGATTTCTAAATCACATATTTCACACACGCACACACACACACACTACACACACACTATATAATATATGTAATGCAATACGTATATAATATATATATACTATATATATATATATATATATATTATATATTATATTAATATATATATATGCATATATACATATATATATATATATATATATATATATATTACACATATATATATGCATTATATATATATATATGATTTATATCTGTCTATATGTGTGTGTTGTGAATGTATGTATGTGTATAGATATATGTTTGTGAAGGTATGCATGTATAAATATGTAACTACACATATACACACGTGTGCATATATATATATATGCACACATACAAGCATACATATATGTGTGTGTGTATGTGTGTGTGTGCGTGCGTGCGTGTGTGTGTGTGTACAGAGACAGAGAGATAGAGAGACGGCGAGACAAAGAGGTAGAGAGACAAACTTCAATTTAGACAAATAAACACGTATACACCATATTCGCGTACCTATGTGTCGTACACACACGTTTGTGTGTATATTTATATGCATGCATGTATGCGTGTGCCTATGGAACACCCACCTACACGCACACATACACCTACACGCACACACACATACATACCCATACATCGTCAGAAGAAGAGAGCGAAAGAGAAAGAGTAAAGATGGCAACGCCGATGCAACAATTGCATTCGTTGTTCTCCGCATCGACGTGAAAAATAGATTTTTGGTCTTGCAGTCTTCTCGTTATTCTCAACTGATGTTTCTCTTTTTTTTTTGTCTCCCGCTTTCTCTGTATTGTGATGCATATTTTTTCTTTAATACTTGCATCTTTTCCGACTGTTTCTCTTTTTCCTACACACCGTTCTGCCTCTTTCTTTCGCTGCCTCTCTATTTCCCTCTCAACTATTAACAACCCGAATCTTATCACACCAAAGACAGCCATTATTGTGTATACGATACTATATCCTTTTGATGAAAAAAATTTCCGTCAAAGAAACGATTCTAAGAAATTCTTGCAAGGAAATATAGACATTCCAAAGAAAAAATGATAATAATAAATGAAAGAATGGAAAATGGTAAAAAAAAAAAAAAGTGCAGATAAAAAGAAATTCTTCCACCAGAGAAAAAAAAATGAAAATATATTGAACTTCGATTATACGAACCTTTCAATCAAGTCAGAAAACTGTGTTTTAGAATCGTCTTAGATTTGTTATTTCCGTATGAAGAGAGATATATTTTTTCTCCTTGGTTTACTTATAACTGCGCTGATATTGAAAAAAAGAGACGTTTTAGCAGCGGGTTGTATCAGTGGCCTTCATACATTAATAGTTCCTCTGCAGATTAAGTCTCATTTGATTATTTGCCCGAATTTATACAGGTATTCATGTTATTTCCGAATAGACGTTGATATTCCCTTCTTTTATATTGATAT
This sequence comes from Octopus sinensis, assembly GCF_006345805.1. Lineage (NCBI taxonomy): Eukaryota > Metazoa > Mollusca > Cephalopoda > Octopoda > Octopodidae > Octopus > Octopus sinensis. The sequence goes on along the minus strand of NW_021836925.1, from coordinate 11,051 downwards.
TGAAGAGGAAACTACGAAAGTAAAGAGTTACTTTCAGCAGACTTGGTATATTAATGGATCTTTACTGAAGATTAAAAAGACTTACTTCGTCATTAGTTCTAACTTCTGCGAGTATTTAATCGTTGAAGTTCATCTGTTCGTATGACACAATTATAACGGTGAATTTCTTCGCTGTGTTTCTTGGGTCTTGGATCAACGCTGGCTGAATTGTAACGCTTGACTTAAACTGGTTCTCAGTATGTTACGACGATTAGCGTTCTAGCTGATCCGACCTACGGAACAGCCGGCTTGTGAAATTAGCATCCAATTGGCTGAGCACTCCACAGACACGCATACCTATTTCTTTACTACCCACAAGGGGCTAAACAGAGAGGGGACAAACAAGGACAGACAAACGGATTAAATCGATTATATCGACCCCAATGCGTAACTGGTACTTATTTAATCGACCCCGAAAGGATGAAAGGCAAAGTCGACCTCGGTGAAATTTGAACTCAGAACGTAGCGGCCGAGAAAATACCGGTAAGCATTTTGCCCGAGGTGCTAACGATTCTGCCAGCTCACCGCCTTTCAGACACGCATACCCTTAACGTAGTTCTCAGGGAGGTTCAGCCTGACAGAATTCAATTTTGCCAAATGAGTGGCCTGGAGCAATGTGAAATAAAATTTCTTGCTCAACGACACAACGCATCGTCGGATATCGAACTCACAACCTTGCGATCGTGAGCCGAATACCCTAACCCAGTGGTTCCCAAAGTGGACAGTACTGCCTCCCTGGGAGTGGTGGAAAGATCCGGGGTGGAGGGCGTTGAAGAAAAGTGGGATGATAATGGGCTGGCCAAAATGGGGTGGCGATAGATGTAAAAGAAACATTAATAGGATAAGTAGGTTTAAGTTTTATCTGTGAAATACCAGCAGGTTGGAATTTGCTGCAGAAAGTGATTTATATTTGTGGCGGGGAGGGGGAGGGGCGCTAGAAATGTGGCCTAGGTGCCAAGGGGCGGCAGCCTAAAAAAGTTTGGGAACTACTGCCCTACCCATTAACAGACAC
>NW_021836925.1:0-2500 GCF_006345805.1 Octopus sinensis | reverse complement strand
GGGGTTAGCCATATTCAAATGGCAAATATACGTCACGATGTGTTGCTGCTACTGTTTATAACTCGCTCTGAGATTTATCATTATATATATATATATATATATATATATATATATATATATATATATATATATATATAGATATATATATATATGTATAATATATATGACGGACTTTTTCAGTTTCCCTCTACCAAATCCACACACAAGGCTTGGCCGGCCCGAGGGTATGGTAGAAGACACTTACTCAAGGTGCCGAGCGTGTATACAGATTAGATCTTGCAAATTTGCCGTTCAGTCCACTGGTCTACACGAAAACACGTGACGCTGTGTCAGACAATGCTCTCCAAGTTCTGACCAACGAGATGGAAAACTGAACAATAGAATTTCGAAGCGAACTTGTTAACAACACGACCATGGTTGCGTTCCATCCTAACCACGACACTCACTAATATCACCACCACAACCACCACCACCACAACCAACACCACCACCGCCCCATAATACCTACTGTGAGATTTTTTTTATATATTTTCCTTATATTTCTTTTGCTTCTGTCTTACGTATTTTTTTCCAGTTAACTCTATGCATTGTAGTTAAGTGCTACAAGCCACCACCACCACCACCAACACCAACACCAACACCACCACTACTACTACCATTATTAACAGCGTCTCTACCAACGCCGCCACCACCACTAGCCTAGCAACGAAAACGTCTGTTGCGATGCTTTTGTATGCCACTACTTATATTGTTTAGAGACCTGTCACGAGCCACTGAAACAGCTGGGGTTATATTTAGGGTGACCACTTAACGCTGACATCAACTTACTAATATCAAATAGGTTTCTGATTAAAATGTCTTCAAATCGATTATAGAAGACAAAACAAAAACAAAAAATAATAAAAGGTAAGAAAATGTTAGTCAACGTTTTGTTATGATTGATTATTTTTCGTAAATCGTTCAATAAACCAAATCTATCAGATTTTGATTTTACGTTCCAATAAGATAAGTTTCCATTTGAAAATGTGTAAAGGAATACAACGGCGACCAAATCGCGTCTATAACAGACTTTGTTTTGTGTTATTGAGTAAGTTATTTCCAATATATTTTATGGCTGATAAAAACTTACTTCACATGATCTCAAATAAACATACACATACACATACATATATATACACCTGCACACACATATACACACATATATATACATATGTATGTACACGTGTGTGTGTGTGTGTGTGTGTGTGTGTGTAACGGTAGGATTTCTATGCAACACATCGATATAATGTTAAATTTTTAGTTTTCAATTTCCCGTCTTTCAAAATTTTTATCATTTATTTAATATTTTTGTCGGTAAATAATACTTTGTGACAACATACATTAAAATTGTCTCTCGGTTGGCAAACAACCATTATTATTATACTCATACGCGTGTAAGGCGATGTAAATATATGGGCGTCTGTTGCGTTGTCTGTCTGTGTGTCTGTGAAAATGTTTAAGTGAAGAGTGCTTACTTAGCTCATTCTAACAATTGGGTCATATGTATTTATATTTACCCGTATGTATTTGTGTTTGTTGTATGTGTGTGTGTGTGTGTGTGTGTGTGTGTGTGTGTGTGTGTGGTGTGTGTGTGTGTGTGTGTGTGTGTAAGTCTCTGTTGTGCAGTGAAATTGAACAAGAATAAAACGAGGAAAGGGTAAGCTGATTATATTAACGACGGGACTCGAGGCGATCCATTGAAGCTACACAAGGAAGATCGATACAATGCGACATATCAGCTTCTGGGAGAGACCGAAAGGGTTAAGTCTACTCCCTGGAGCAAAAGCAGGAAAGATAGCAATAATATACATCTGCGAAATCCGAGAAAAGCTTGTTCCAAACTTTCTCATTGTCACTTACACAAACAGTAGGGCGGGGCGCTACTGCATGGTATCAGAGGTCCCAACATTTCCATCAGGTTACAGGACCAGATACTGTTTGAACTTCAAAGGGCCACAGCTCTTCAATATCCTCCCACAAAGCCTGAGAGACCGGCATGGCGTGGATGTAAACTCTTTCAAAACAAAACTAAATCCAGTTTTATCAAGAGTTCCGGATGAACCTATCTATAGGCAAGAAATACAGATGAGGGCAGCAACGTCAAACTCCCTCATCTACTAAATGTCATATATCAGAGGAGGCTTTGTGAAGGTGTAGCAAAGTAAACGGCGGTGCCCCAGCATGGCCGCAGTCCTTGGACGTGAAACTTAAAAAGAAACAAAAATATATATATCTATATATATAAAACAAAGGATGTCTGTGTGTTTCTGTGTGTGTAATATGTATGCATTTCAACAGTTTTCAACCGATTTTTACCAAACTTTATACACACATTGCTTGTATGCCAAGGATGGTCATTGCTCCGAGTAAAACGAGAAACAGGGACAAAGGTTTTTTACATCGGTTTTTCTCTAAAATCTGCAGTTTTCAACCGATTCTTTCCTTTTTCTCATTCTCGGTT
>NW_021836924.1:57500-67500 GCF_006345805.1 Octopus sinensis | reverse complement strand
GTGTGTGCGTGTGTGTGCGTGTGTGTGCGTATGTGTGTGTGTGTGTGTGTGTGTGTGTGTGTGTGTGTGTGTGTGTGTGTGTGTGTGAATAATGAGAGAATTGGAAGACGGTAGATATGAGAATGTTTATCAGTCACTATCATTGTTTCGACCCACCAAGCCTTGCTCCCACACGGATTTGGATACTTCACTGGTTTTGAATTATCTGACGGTGCAAGATGCTTCTCTTCAGGTGATTACAAGATGCATCTCGTTAAAATAATAACTGTTCGGCAAGATATCTTCTCGGCTTGTGTATAGAAAAGCAGCAAATTAAAAAGATACAGCTTCATTTTTATATAAGATCGATAATAAATAACAAATGCCAAAAGTAACGAATACTCAATACAGCAAAAAGTATTAAACATAACCGTTAATAGATACGGATGTAAAATGCTCTCGCTTAGATTGTATGGCTCTTACAAACATCTATGAAGATATATTAGCATACGCACACACGTGGTTGGGGTACAACGTCCACACAGGAATTGAATAGCAACTATTATTTGGAAGAATGGGGTAGGCTAGAGTTAGATTAAATTCATCCATACTTAAGATAATTATGATCATAAATGTGGTTAACGGCTATTCAAATTCATTCCCTCTGCATTGTTCGAAAGTGCATTTATAAGTATATAAGCACCTTGAGATTCATTCAGAAATTCTATTAATGATCTCCTTAAATAAACAGGGATTCCTCGGAGCAGAGTTTGCATCTCCTGTTGATTTTCTTGAAGGCCTAGACACTGAGGAAAGTATGCAACTTCAGCTGTTTCAGAATGGTCCAGTAAAACAACCTCTTTCGCAATGGCCATCAAACAGATAAACACTGCCTAGCATCCGCAGCCAAACGAATGGACTCCGATCGTAGATGGATACATTCTACACACGACAGGAAGTTTGACATAATTCTACAAATCAGAAACGCTCAGACCCTGGACGAGTGCATGTAGAACAGTTTCATCACTCGGCGCGCTTCTCAGCCAAACCCGACTGTCAGGCGAGATTATCTCGAACTGATAATACTGGTAGTCTTACCAGGCAAGAGATTTCCGAGTCCTCTGGAAAGAGCTAACCAACTGATCTTCATCGATGCCCAAAATCTTCCCTAGAATGTCATTACCTTTGCTATCCATTAACTCTCTACCGAACACCAATGTAGAAATTATACCAACAATATTGCCTGACTAGCAGAGGGTTTTCAGTACCTGACAACACTTGAGGTTTCAGGCATCCTACCTTGACCGATGCTTAATCTAGGACTGCTGCTCAGTCGGAAAGATAAGTGGTTTGAAAACAGGACTTCATAAACGCCGACCACATCTGCTCCTCACCAAGGAAACGTTGGGTATATCATAACCTCAGCGCATGTCTGCGTATCACCATCCACAGCATGCGCACATCTACATGCAACAGATGTTGACATGAAGTGCAGTGGCTAACTAGGGACACGTCTCTTCCACAGAAAGCGGAAGAGTGGCTATGCCAGTCCGGTGATCTGTCAGCTGGTGTGGAACGACAGTCAAGCGGAAATATATTATGGATGAGATGTAAACGTTTTCCGCCTTTGCTCGATCTTTCGGGAATAGCTTTTTCTCGGTTCATTTCTGGGTGAGATTGGCTCTCCTGCTCGTCACCTGGTCCCAGTTCTTCTCTAGCTGGAGATATGGACCAGACTAAGCTGCGAGCAATTTAACCGGGGCGTCCAGTGGCCCCGAATGCCGTTGTTGGTACTGTCCCACCAAGTGTTGAGCTGTAGGCCCGAAGACTTTCATGGTTAAATTTTGCTCTTTACACCGTCTCGTTGTCCTTTAGAGCAGTAACAATCAGCTCGATGTGCTTTGTGTCTGATCCTATGGATGTGACATCATCCTGTACGCCGACACGAGTCTTTTATCTCCAATTCGTGCGAGTTATCTCCATCCAATAGCTCTTGTATCTGCAGTAGTGGTACAAAATTCAGTACACCAGGGAACATACAGCAACGAGGACGTTTCCAGGACAACCTTACAAAAACAGAAGTCGGGTTCTACATGTAGACAAAAGTAAGCAACAACAATAACATTTTAAACAATGAAAGTTTCTAGTTGAGAGGAGACTTGCAAGTGCATCCGTGGAAACCCCACAAAAGAACAGTCACCCTGCCCACTAAGGCAAGTGCCCCCAACTAGCTTTTTAGCTTCGATTCTAATGGCACATTCTTAGCAGAGGCCCGTTTACTCGGACCATGCCCACAATCCTCATCAACTTTTGAACGAACTTACTTGAAATCAGTACGTCCATTTCCATCCTCACACCTTTACAAGTGAAACTTGAAAAAGTTGACAAGAATCTTAAAAAAAAAAAAGACTCCGCCGGTTACGACGACGAGGGTCCCAGCTGATCCGAATCAACGGAACAGCTTGCTCGTGAAATTAACGTGCAAATGGCTGAGCATTCCACAGACACGTGTACCCTTAACGTAGTTCTCGGGGATAATCAGCGTGACACAGAGAGTGACAAGGCTGACCCTTTGAAATACAAGTACAACTCATTTTTGCCAGCTGAGTGGACTGGAGCAGCGTGAAATAAAGTGTCTTGCTCAAGGACACAACGCGTCGCCGGGAATCGAACTCACAACCTTACGATCATGAGCCGAATGCCCTAACCACTAAGCCACGCGCCCTCACTGACAAGAATCTAGCTAAGGTGAAAAACTCCCTGTCTCAACACTTACGATTATATTCTCCCCACAATCCTTTCGCCATCACCACTCTTCTCAGCTAAAGGAGGTGGTGATGAGCTTTTCACAAAGGACTCAGTAGCGAGATGATGGCCGGAATCGACCGACAGGTGGCAGGTGCTGTTTGACATAGCTCGGGCAAGTGCATGTAGAACCGTTTCGTCGTTCTTCATGCATCTCGAACGGGAATTCTTCAAGATAAAACTTAGTTGGTTTTCTGTGACGCCCAAATTTTTGCTAATCGTCGTCTCTTCTACCCGCCACTAATCTTCTTTAGAACGCCCAATGTAGAATTTCAGCCAACCGCATTGTCCGGCAGGTAGCGTGCCGTGAGCGCCTGACGACAGTCAAGAGGCTAAGCTCCCCAACAGCTCTGTTAAAGAGATAAGCATAGAAAAGTCGTGTCTGACAAACGGCAACTTTATCTCTTCACCACCAACGATTCGCTAGAGATTATGTAATTTCAGCAAATGTATGCACAATACAGGTCACGGTATATTCAGTTTTACGTAGCAAGTGTTGGCAGCAGACCAGTGAAGCGTCTTTTCACTGATGTTCCAACCTCGTCAAAAGTGAGCAAGTACGACAGTCAGATGACAACGACAGAGAACCATAATGATGGCGTTCTCCACCTCTGTGTGACCCTTCGGCGACAGTTTCCTCTTGGCCCATTTTGTATGAGACAGTTACCTTGCTCATTATATCGTAGTAGTTCTTTTCTACTAAGAAGTCTGGGCGAAACTAGACTCCGCGCAATTTAAATGGTCTGTCTGTCCAACACCTCACGATGTTGGATGGCATGAGTCTGCCTTTCTACCTGTCTAGATGCAGACCCATTGACTTTTCTTATTTGAGTTTTGCTCCTGTCACTGCCTCACCGTCTCTTAGAGCGGTGTTCTCGGTCTCCGATACAAATAAATTGTTTTAGTGACAACATCGTGCCGCATAGGGAGGCAGTAACGTGACGACATTTTAGGACAGCTGTATGTATGTATGTATGTATGTATGTATGTATGTATGTATGTATGTATGTATGTATGTTTGTATGTATGTATATGAGTGCTACTGGTAACATGTAACCGAGTACAACCTGTCGCATGGTTGGGTCGTCGGCGACTAAACCGGAAACCCCACCAAGCTTGCTTGGTGAGGAGGGTTTTTATTGGACACCCTGCGGGATGAAAAACAAAACCTGTCAAAGGGCGGAGGAACTCTTGAGAGTCAACGGCCATCCAATAAATGTCTTAAGGATGTATCATTTCAATCTGTTTTAGGGTTAGGGTTAGTTGGAGGGGTATGTTTTTTCGTCAGAAATGTAAATAAACCCAATCTGTTTTCTAAACGAGGGACATATTCATACGGCACAGAATGTTTTCACCTCAATAGACCTCATTGATTGGTTGAAATTGCAGAAATTGAAAAAAAAAAAACAACAACAAATATCTTACAAACAATAGAGTTTTCTCAATAAAACCAAGAGAAAAGATGTTTTATAAACACATCCAACCAGTATACGAAGTTTAAAATTTCTTAGTTACCAAGAAATTATGTTAAAAACTGCCGTTCAAACCGAAAAGATCCATAAAATGTATATATTATATATTGAGCATGTAATCAATTTTGTAAATATTTTAATTCATAATTTTATTATTTCGTAAAGTAAATACTATCATTTCACTTCCCCACCACGAAAATTAATTACCTCCCCTGCCTATTATAGTAACAAACACTTATTACCTCCCCTGCCTATAACAGTAACAAACACTTATTACCTCCCTTCCATTTACGAATCAACTTTCTTACAACTCATGAAATTATGAAACCTGCGAAACTGGTTGACTACGTAAATATTTCATCTCATGAAAGATATATACATTCTGTGGATTTTCCCTCTTATATTATCCACTACAACTGAATATTTATATACGTATATATGTATTTGTGTGTGTGTGTGTGTGTGTGTGTGTGTGTGTGTGTGTGTGTGTGTGTGTGTGTGTGTGTGTGTGTGTGCATATATATGCACATATCTATTTCTATTTCTTTACTACCCACAAGGGGCTAAACACAGACAGGGCAAACAAGGACAGACAAACGGATTAAGTCGATTATATCGACCCCAGAGAGTTACTGGTACTTATTTAATCGACCCCGAAAGGATGAAAGGCAAAGTGAACCTCGGCGGAATTTGAACTCAGAACGTAGCGGCAGACGAAATACTGCGAAGCATTTCGCCCGGCGTGTTAACGTTTCTGCCAGCTCGCCGCCTTAATATATGCACATCTCGTCTGTAAAAAGCGTAAACCTGAAAGAAGAGGCACACTGGAGTGGCTGTGTGGTAAGTAGCTTGCTAACCAACCACATGGTTCCGGGTCCATTCCCACTGCGTGACACTTTGGGTAAGTGTCTTCTGCTATAACCCCGGGCCGACCAAAGCCCTGTGAGTGGATTTGGTAGACGGAAACTGAAAGAAGCCTGTCGTATATATGTATATATATATATGTATATATGTGTGTGTGTGTGTTTGTGTTTGTCCCCCTAGCATTGCTTGACAACCGATGTTGGTGTGTTTACGTCCCCGTAACTTAGCGGTTCGGCAAAAGAGACCGATAGAATAAGTACTAGGCTTACAAAGAATAAGTCCTGGGGTCGATTTGCTCGATTAAAGGCGGTGCTCCAGCATGGCCGCAGTCAAATGACTGAAACAAGTAAAAGAGTAAAAGAGGATATTCAAATTTTATATTTTAAAATTTATTTACTCTCTACTCTTTCTCTTTTACTTGTTTCAGTCATTTGACTGCGGCCATGCTGGAGCACCACCTTTTAGTCGAGCAAATCGACCCCGGGATTTATTCTTTGGAAGCCTAGTACTTATTCTATCGATCTCTTTTAGCGAACCGCTATGTTATGGGAACGTAAACACACCAGCATCGGTTGTCAAGCGACGTTGCGGGGACAGACACACAAACATATACACACACGTACATATATATATATATATATATATATATATATATATATATATAATATATATATATATATATATATATATATGCATATATACGTGGGGCTTCTTTCCGTTTCTTTCAGTTTCCGTCTACCAAATCCACTCACAAGGCTTTGGTCGGCCCGAGGTTATAGTAGAAGACACTTGCCAAAGGCGCCCATATATATTTTATATTACATTTAATTATGCTAAATTAATTTATCGCACAATATCCTTATTTTGATATTTTACATACCAGACAGTTTTTTTTATAATATGTTTGTATGCCTATATACGTTATGGTGTATATATTTATCTTGATGTGAAGATATGTCTATCTATATGTATTTACGTATATCTTTATTTGTACATCTGTATGCGTGTCAATATGTGTGTGTATTAGTACGTATGTTTGTATTTATGTAGATATGCATGTCGTTCTATGTGTGCGTTTGCAAGCTGAACGAAGTATCCAGCATTCGTTGGATACTTTTTAGAAATGCCAACTTCTAAATCATCACCCTCTTTACCTCTATCTATTTGCTGTTTATTTTTCTTTTATTTCTTTTCCTTCTTTTATCCTTTTCTTTCTACCAACACTTGTATTAGCGGTATTTCGTCTGCCGCTACGTTCTGAGTTCAAATTCCGCCGAGGTCGACTTTGCCTTTCATCCTTTCGGGGTTGATAAATTAAGTATATATATATATATATATATATATATATATATATATATATATATATATATATATATATATAGATAGATAGATAGATAGATAATAGATAGATAGATAGAAAGATAGATAGGTAGATAGATAGATAGATAGATAGATAGATAGATAGATATGTGTGTGTCTACGTACGTATGTATACATACATATATACATACGCATGTATGCATACATAAATACATACATACATACATACATACATACATACATACATACATACATACATACATACATACATACATACATACGTACGTACGTACATATGTGTGTGTGTGTGTGTGTATGTGTGTATCCTAGTTTGAAAGCAATGAAACAAATAAGTTGGAGATTTCCGCCTGTTTCGAAAAACATATTGCGACTCTTTAGCTTTCCTACGATGTCGGAGTCCCATCCTTTGTGATTATGTTACTGCGAACCACTTACTGAGAAAAAAACATTTGTTAAAAAATGTGATACAAAGTCATGCTCTTCCGTATTTGAATAGTTTTGAAAATGACAATAACATTCGGAAGCTAGAATTGAATACGAGATGAAAAGATAGAGATATTTTTAATACTCTTCATTTGCTTTCACTTCTTCCTTTTAGACGCAAAATATACCTTATTTCAACAACCAACTGTAATATATAGATACTAGCATACCAAAGTTTTATTAATGATAGAAAAATGGCTCATCAAACAAACGGGAGGAATCCAGTAAATACATGTGTATGTATGTATGGATATATATATATATATATATATATATATATATTATATATATATATATATATATGTATGTATATATATATATATATATATATATATATATATACCGGAGTAAACATATAAATGTTTTAGCAAAACTGACCGACGAGCGGGAAGGTGAAACTAACTCCGAGTAACAGCATTTGTTAAATTTCTGCTGCTTTTAAATAAAGTATATGTATATATATATATATATATATAATATATATATATATATATATATATATGTATGTATATATATATATATATATATATATATATATATATATATATACATGTGTGTATATATATGTGTGTGTGTGTTTGTGTGTGTGTGTGGAGGCGCAATGGCCAGTGGTTAGGACAGCGGACTCACGGTCGGAGGATCGCGGGTTCGATTCCCACATCAGGCGTTGTGTGTGTTTGTTGAGTGAAAACGCCTAAAGCTCCACGAGGCTCCGGCAGGGGGTGGTGGCGACCCCTGTTGTAGTCTTTCGCCCCAACTTTCTCTCACTCTTCAGAATGTGGGCAGAATTATATAGGCCAAACAAGGGTGTGCCTTATATGGAGAACTGCACTACATATGAACAAATACTATTTGAGCGAACACATAGAGAGATGTGCGGGCAATCTTCAACCAAACTTCACTCTTTTCCCTTTTCACCAGTGCAAGGAACAACGGTACAACAACGGTAAAATAAAGAGAAAATATTTATTGTAAAATAAACAAACACTTAGATCAGTTGTTAGGAGTTAAATATGTCCCATATATAACTGACCTGATCTAAAATATTTATATCGAGATTTCTGAAGACGTTTAGCTGCTCACCATACTTCTATAAGAATGTCAACATCTTTAAGCTATATAGTAACGAGTTCTTTTAAGAACATAAAAGTAACTGAAAATTCCGTTTTATCAAAACAAATGCACGTCATCTATCCAGGGGTTTTCCTTCATTAATTTCGACACAATAACGTTGGTTCTCACTCATTTCCAATATATTAATAAATTAATTTTGAATTTTCTTAACTGATGACTACGAAAGGTAGTTATTGTCACAAGAAGCATTAAACAAGATTAATTAATTACTACAAGATTTATATTAATACTAGCAGTATCGCCCGGCGTTGCTCGGGTTTGTAAGGGAAATAACTGTATAAGCATTTTTAGAGAGTTACTTCCTTTATATAACTCGAGCATAAATCATTAAAAATGCGGAAAAATCATGGTAAATTTTTTTTTAAATCGTAGACTCATCGTAGACGCGCGCTAATACCCAGAAGGGCTCGATATGAATCACGACTATAAGATACCTGCTTTTGGTTAAACTGCACCACAAAATGTGGGAGTAGTTAGGAATCTAAATCTGTGTAGACAGACACACACACACACACAACTTTAGTTTTATATATAAAGATAACGTTGGTTCTCACTCATTTCCAATCTTTATATATAAAAGTAAGGTTGTGTGTCTGTCTACTCCGATTTAGATTCCTAACTACTCCCACATTTTGCGGTGCAGTTTAACCAAAACCGGGTATCTTTTAGTCGTGATTCATATCGAGCCCTTATGGTATTAGCGCGCGTCTACAATGAGTCTACGATTTAAAAAATAATTTACCATAATTTTTTTCCATTTTAATGCATATTTTTTAAAGGGAAGTTACTCTCTAAAAATGTCTACGATGAGTCTACGATTTAAAAATAATTTAACATCATTTTTTTCCATTTCGGAGAAGTGACTTTACTGTTGGTATTCCTACGGGAAATTCTAACGAAATTTGCTTCCTTCCAAGAAAAAGTGTCTAATATTTCAACAATCTATCGTTTGCGATAGACACGCGCATGCAAGTGCGCGGACACACAGGTGCACATAACCACACACATTTTACACGCGTACATTTACATGCTCACACATACTTATTCACACACACACACACACACACACACATACACACGTACACACGTATACACATGTAAAAACAACGAACTTTTTGCGCAGTAGTTAAAGTGAAAATTGCACGCTACTATAAACTACAACTACAATTAATATCGGTGACGCATCTGTTGCTCCTGGGGCTACTAATACTACTACTACAACCACCACGACCACCACCACCACGTCCACCACCACCACCACCACTACTACTACTACCACCATCACCACCACTAGTACAACTCCTACTACTACTACCACCGCCACCACCACCACTACCACCACCACCACTACTACTACTACTACTACTACTACTACTACCACCACCACCAACAAAAACAACAACAACAAAACCACCACCACCAACAAAAACAACAACAACAAAACCACCACCATCACCACCACCACTACTACTACTACTACCACCATCACCACCACTAATACTACTCCTACTACTACTACTACCAACACCACCACTACTACTACTCCTACTACTACTACCACCGCCACCACAACCACTACCACCACCACTACTACTACTACTACCACCACCACCACAACCACCACCGCAACCACCACCACCACCACCACCACACCACAACCACCAACAAAACTACCACCAACACCACCACCAACAAAAACAACAACAACAAAACCACCACCACTACTACTACTACTACTACTACTACTACTACTACCTTTTCAGCATACTCCTATAGGAAGCACGCCATCCCCTAGCCATACATTCTGTTATGCATTTACGTCTTCTTTTTAAGAAAATGAAAGTAGCTGTAAATTTAATTTCACCAAAGATAATCCATGTCAGCCGTACACGGGTTTCCTTCATCAAATATCCAGTAAAAAA
>NW_021836924.1:50000-52500 GCF_006345805.1 Octopus sinensis | reverse complement strand
CAGGGCAATATCCAGGGCAGAATCAATGGTACAATCTCGGAGACACCGGGAATAAGAGAAAAGATCGAGGGCAAAATCAATGTTAAAATATTGAGCACATCGGAGAGCAAAATGCAGAGCAATATCGAGGGCACAATCAAGGGTAAAATATTGGGCACATCGGAGAGCAAAATGCAGAGCAATATCGAGGGCACAATCAAGGGTACCATCCAAACAATAATAAACAGCAGAGACCAAGGATCAGACCCGGATATAGTCAAGACGACAGACGTGATCTGCACAGCCCATTTTGACTATGGAGCTAAAGAAAATAACCCACTATTGAAAATACCATTCTATACAAGAAATGAAAGGAAATATACGTACGATAACCATGAAGAACTGGAAAATATGCTTTTTCTGCCAGAGAAATTTGAAATGAAAACCAGTCATTGTTTTGAAATAACAAAATAATTAAGGAAAACAAAAGAAAAAACAACGAAGACAACATTCAAGAGAAAAATCAATAACAAAAAATCAGATTGATTATAACCAATGAAAGAAAACAAAACCATGGACGCAGATTGAGATAAGTAATGAAACTTGATAAAACTTTAATATTATAAAAATACATTGAAACTATTGAAAGATTGATAGGTCAAAAATACTAAATGGACAATATTCTCTATCTAAATTAAAAGAACTTTTTGATGGGAAATTTTTACTTTTAAGAAACTCTCAACATTTTTGAAAAAAAATAAACATATATTTCCTTACTTCTAAATTGAATCCTCCCATTGAGTCACGTTCGAAACATATGAGAAACATTTATTCTTTACTTAAAATTTGGTAAGAATTAAAAATTTTTTAAATATATTGAAACTATTTCAAACTTCAAAGACTAAAAATAATATGCGAACAACAATTTTTTTCCTAATTTAACTTTTTTTTTTTTACTTTTCTATAAGAAATATTCTTTGTTTACCAAATAAATGTCTTCGATTTCTTTAATTTTTAACGCGTATTTCTTACATTCAAAAATTATAACCTCTCATTGAGTCATATGTGTATGTGTATGTATGTATGTGTATATATATATATGTATATATATATATATATATATATATATACATATATATATATATATATATATATATATATATATATTTATTTTGCGAGATTTTTGATGTGAAATCGTGTGTTGAAACAGATATTGTTGTATTTAGGAATGGTCATTTTGCTAGTTTAGCTAATAAAAACACACGCACTATATATTTGGTTTTACTTTGCTTCATCGTTATTTATTTTTTGCATTAATCTTAATCTTATTTCGGCCAGAGTTCTTTCGTCACACTCCTGTGACCGCAGCAGTGGTCCTTTGCTTTCTTCTTTCTTATTTGTGTGTCTTTCCTTACTAACCGTCAACCATTTTGTATTTCTATTGTATATGTCTTCATTTGCGCATGCGTATATCTCTATGTGCGTCTATGTTTAGTTAGTGTGTGTGTGTGTGTTTGTGTATGGGGGGGGGGAAACGCCTGTAATATTTGTATCTCCTGTTTATATACGTTCGTGTAATTTGTTTTTGTTTTTGTTTATTCTTATTTTGTTCATGTGTTTATACCCACTTATTATTATTATTATTATTATTATTATTATTATTATTATTATTATTATTATTATTATTATTATTATCATTATTATTATTATTGTGTATGTATGTATATATGTATAACAATAATAATAGTAATAATAGTAATAAATATAAATAAAATGTTTAAAAAATAAAAATAAAAATAAATGAAATAAAAAAATATATGTATATAGTTATTTACTTCCATTTGTTTATTAGAATGTTTGGAGATGATGTACAAGTATTTTATATTAGAAGAAATGAGGTACTCAGAAATTCGGATGGTTTTATATTTACAGATATTTATTTGTATATTACATGTTTTTATACATCATATAACTTATATCATATATCATATATTAGCGCTTTCGTCCATTCTGGTGGAGTTTTCAAATTGAACTAAGTTCTTGTGGAAAAATTTTGACCATTTTATAGTGTTATTGAGTGTGTAGTGGTGGGGAGGGATATAAGATAGTACAAGAGGGTGATGAATGGAGAGAAAGTGAGAGAGAGCATAAGTGTGTGTGTGCGTGTGTGTGTGTGTGTTGTGTGTGTGTGTGTGTGCGTGCGTGCGTGTGTGTGTGTGTGTGCGCGTGCGTGTGTGTTTTTGTATCTGAAAGAATAGTTAAAGAAAAAGAAGGAAAGAAAGAAAAGGGAGAGAGGGAAGAAGAAAATATTGTTTTGCTGGTTACTTTTGTAGTTGGTCAGGATGTTTACTCCAAGGGGGGTGTCTAAGATCTTGGGGAAAACATTTGACCATTTTATAGTGTTATTGAGTGTGTAGTGGTGGGGAGGGATATAAGATAGAACAAGAGGGAAGAAAGTGAGAGAGAGCATGTGTGTGTGTGTGCGTGTGTGTGTGCGTTTGCATCTTAAAGGAGTGTTAAA
>NW_021836924.1:30000-47500 GCF_006345805.1 Octopus sinensis | reverse complement strand
GCTATTCAAATTCATTCCCTCTGCATTGTTCGAAAGTGCATTTATAAGTATATAAGCACCTTGAGATTCATTCAGAAATTCTATTAATGATCTCCTTAAATAAACAGGGATTCCTCGGAGCAGAGTTTGCATCTCCTGTTGATTTTCTTGAAGGCCTAGACACTGAGGAAAGTATGCAACTTCAGCTGTTTCAGAATGGTCCAGTAAACAACCTCTTTCGCAATGGCCATCAAACAGATAAACACTGCCTAGCATCCGCAGCCAAACGAATGGACTCCGATCGTAGATGGATACATTCTACACACGACAGGAAGTTTGACATAATTCTACAAATCAGAAACGCTCAGACCCTGGACGAGTGCATGTAGAACAGTTTCATCACTCGGCGCGCTTCTCAGCCAAACCCGACTGTCAGGCGAGATTATCTCGAACTGATAATACTGGTAGTCTTACCAGGCAAGAGATTTCCGAGTCCTCTGGAAAGAGCTAACCAACTGATCTTCATCGATGTCCAAAATCATCCCTAGAATGTCATTACCTTTGCTATCCATTAACTCTCTACCGAACACCAATGTAGAAATTATACCAACAATATTGCCTGACTAGCAGAGGGTTTTCAGTACCTGACAACACTTGAGGTTTCAGGCATCCTACCTTGACCGATGCTTAATCTAGGACTGCTGCTCAGTCGGAAAGATAAGTGGTTTGAAAACAGGACTTCATAAACGCCGACCACATCTGCTCCTCACCAAGGAAACGTTGGGTATATCATAACCTCAGCGCATGTCTGCGTATCACCATCCACAGCATGCGCACATCTACATGCAACAGATGTTGACATGAAGTGCAGTGGCTAACTAGGGACACGTCTCTTCCACAGAAAGCGGAAGAGTGGCTATGCCAGTCCGGTGATCTGTCAGCTGGTGTGGAACGACAGTCAAGCGGAAATATATTATGGATGAGATGTAAACGTTTTCCGCCTTTGCTCGATCTTTCGGGAATATCTTTTTCTCGGTTCATTTCTGGGTGAGATTGGCTCTCCTGCTCGTCACCTGGTCCCAGTTCTTCTCTAGCTGGAGATATGGACCAGACTAAGCTGCGAGCAATTTAACCGGGGCGTCCAGTGGCCCCGAATGCCGTTGGTACTGTCCCACCAAGTGTTGAGCTGTAGGCCCGAAGACTTTTCATGGTTAAATTTTGCTCTTTACACCGTCTCGTTGTCCTTTAGAGCAGTAACAATCAGCTCGATGTGCTTTGTGTCTGATCCTATGGATGTGACATCATCCCTGTACGCCGACACGAGTCTTTTATCTCCCAATTCGTGCGGGTTATCTCCATCCAATAGCTCTTGTATCTGCAGTAGTGGTACAAAATTCAGTACACCAGGGAACATACAGCAACGAGGACGTTTCCAGGACAACCTTACAAAAACAGAAGTCGGGTTCTACATGTAGACAAAAAGTAAGCAACAACAATAACATTTTAAACAATGAAAGTTTCCTAGTTGAGAGGAGACTTGCAAGTGCCATCCGTGGAAACCCCACAAAAGAACAGTCACCCTGCCCACTAAGGCAAGTGCCCCCAACTAGCTTTTTAGCTTCGATTCTAATGGCACATTCTTAGCAGAGGCCCGTTTACTCGGACCATGCCCACAATCCTCATCAACTTTTGAACGAACTTACTTGAAATCAGTACGTCCATTTCCATCCTCACACCTTTACAAGTGAAACTTGAAAAAGTTGACAAGAATCTTAAAAAAAAAAAGACTCCGCCGGTTACGACGACGAGGTCCCAGCTGATCCGAATCAACGGAACAGCTTGCTCGTGAGATTAACGTGCAAATGGCTGAGCATTCCACAGACACGTGTACCCTTAACGTAGTTCTCGGGGATAATCAGCGTGACACAGAGAGTGACAAGGCTGACCCTTTGAAATACAAGTACAACTCATTTTTGCCAGCTGAGTGGACTGGAGCAACGTGAAAATAAAGTGCCTTGCTCAAGGACACAACGCGTCGCCGGGAATCGAACTCACAACCTTACGATCATGAGCCGAATGCCCTAACCACTAAGCCACGCGCCCTCACTGACAAGAATCTAGCTAAAGGTGAAAACTCCCTGTCCTCAACACTTACGATTATATTCTCCCCACAATCCTTTTCGCCATCACCACTCTTCTCAGCTAAAGGAGGTGGTGATGAGCTTTTCACAAAGGACTCAGTAGCGAGATGATGGCCGGAATCGACCGACAGGTGGCAGGTGCTGTTTGACATAGCTCGGGCAAGTGCATGTAGAACCGTTTCGTCGTTCTTCATGCATCTCGAACGGGAATTCTTCAAGATAAACTTAGTTGGTTTTCTGTGACGCCCAAATTTTTGCTAATCGTCGTCTCTTCTACCCGCCACTAATCTTCTTTAGAACGCCAATGTAGAATTTCAGCCAACCGCATTGTCCGGCAGGTAGCGTGCCGTGAGCGCCTGACGACAGTCAAGAGGCTAAGCTCCCCAACAGCTCTGTTAAAGAGATAAGCATAGAAAAGTCGTGTCTGACAAACGGCAACTTTATCTCTTCACCACCAACGATTCGCTAGAGATTATGTAATTTCAGCAAATGTATGCACAATACAGGTCACGGTATATTCAGTTTTACGTAGCAAGTGTTGGCAGCAGACCAGTGAAGCGTCTTTTTCACTGATGTTCCAGCCTCGTCAAAAGTGAGCAAGTTACGACAGTCAGATGACAACGACAGAGAACCATAATGATGGCGTTCTCCACCTCTGTGTGACCCTTCGGCGACAGTTTCCTCTTGGCCCATTTTTGTATGAGACAGTTACCTTGCTCATTATATCGTAGTAGTTCTTTTCTACTAAGAAGTCTGGGCGAAACTAGACTCCGCGCAATTTAAATGGTCTGTCTGTCCAACACCTCACGATGTTGGATGGCATGAGTCTGCCTTTCTACCTGTCTAGATGCAGACCCATTGACTTTTCTTATTTGAGTTTTGCTCCTGTCACTGCCTCACCGTCTCTTAGAGCGGTGTTCTCGGTCTCCGATACAAATACTGTCTTATCGTCTGCGTATGCTCACATAGATCTTTAGCATATTACTACAGAAACTTTAAGTTTCTGTAGTAGTTGCTCTATAGTCAGCATATACAGAAGAAATGCGAGAAGACAACCTTGACGCACTGAGTGCATAATACTGAACGTTCTCGATAAGTGGCTGTTTATTCTGACCACAGAGTAGATGTTGCACAATGTGGTGATTTAGGCACTGGGAGCTGATTGGTAATCGTTTACTGCGAGGACAACCTCCAAGAATTGGCGTCAACTTCATAGAAGATTTTGATTGACCCGTGTTGTTCAGCTACCCACCCATATAAGGAGCCTTACCCACTCTCTCTGTAATGTATCGCATGCGATGGAGAATGTCGTGAACAGATCTGTTCGGGTTGGTGCAAGTTTTTGTACCACTGACAAACTTCCGACAAGTGCCAACTATTCACTAAGGGTAAAGACCCCCTTCGGTCATGAATGACCATGGGATTGCACCTAGAAAGTTACCCTCCTAGACACAAGTCCGGGCAAGATTGTTTATGGAAGACCAGCAGTCGCCCATGCATACCAGCCTCCCCTCTCCACGCCACCAGTGTTATCCAAGGGAAAGACAAAGGTCGATACAGCTTGGCACCTGTGACGTCGCAACTCATTTCTACAGCTGAGTGAACTGGAGCAACGTGAAAATAAAGTGCTTTGCTCAAGAACACAACACGCAGCCCGGTCCGGGATTCGAGCTCACAACCTCACGATCGTAAGCTCGACGCTCTAACCACTGAGCCATTGGTCAATACTTTAATGTCTGCATTCAGCAGAATTTTTGGCTGAAAAATATCAACGAAATTCTTTTGGTTTTGGTCCTTTGTCAGCAGCACTACTGCTCCTAGGTTCACAGACATGGAAGTCTTACATAGGATAAAGCTCACAGGCAACCCACCAAAACCGAGCAATTTGTCCCTCGTAGAGCCAGTCATCACTTTCTGTGTTTCAGCGGATGTTATCGGCCTTTCGCAACACTCCGCCGATGAAAGAAGTAGCAGGCCATCAAAGTAATCAGAGTACAAGGAAAACTGTATGGTGGTTTTGTTGTATTGTTGCACCTGCACCACTCAGACACAATGAATGAATTTCGTTCCTTCGCGTCTTAGACAACGCACCTTAGACCTGCCAAAGCAGGCCTCTTGCATCGAATCGAAGAAAAATGGTCGACAGCCAATTTTGCCGCAAGCTCATCGGTCGGGATCACTTTTCTCAGTGCTTCTTCTAGATTTCTATCTTGTTCTGTCTTTATTGCAGTTTTCTCTGTCACAACTTCCTTACTAAACTGCCAATTCTACTCTAATCGCTCTTTTCAAAGTGAACTACTATTTGTTGTTAACGAGTCTCTCCTAAACCTAGCCTAATTAGTTAATTCGATAATTTGATCTTTGTAAGCTCGATATTCCGGAAACAACGCATCTAGTTTCCAGTAGCTGGATCCCTGCCTATGAAGTTTATATAAAATCAAGCGTATAAATCACAAATTTGTGATCTGTCAAGCTAACCACTTTGATTTGTGGACACTCTATGCTGTCTATTTACTAGCCTGCAGAACACTATCTAGATATGATGTGGATGACCTGATACGGTTTTTCCATGTCCACATAGCACAATATGGAAATCCCGTCAGTACATCTCAAACAGTTCGAAAGGTCCGAACCGGTTTAAAACCCCTCTCCTATCATCTAATAATCCCACAGTCCATTTCTGTATCTAATATAACGTTTCAATCATCCCTAGCAGTAAGGAGCCGGACGTTCCAAGGATAACTTCGAGTTGCACGCAGATATCTGGCCACCCTCGTCCCTGTTCGGGCGTAGAAAACTACTAGTCTAAAAATATAGCTTTCGCTATTGACTTCTGGATCCATGAAGATAGTTTGTATCATGAGATCCAGACGTTTCCGAAACAACACAGCAGCACACTCTTTCAGTCACACCCAACTTGGAAATGCGTTGATCTTGAAGTCGCTGAAGGTAGGCATGAAGATTAGCGCCTCAGAAATTCTGGGTTTGATGATGGATGCCAAATTTATATCTTGTTACTTGAAGTCGTTGAGCAGATGGTCTGCTACCAAGGCAACAACAGGCTGAGCGTCTTCACGTTGCGTCTTCCGGGTAAGGCCATGTTTGAGAAAGAAAAGGAAAATGAGAAGAATCAGATATTGTTCCGTCCTTTCAGCTAGTTGTGGCCCGAGTAGACCCGAATGAAATCGGGTTATATTAACCAAACAAGTAAAACAATGAAAACCTATGCCATTTTAATCCCAAGCAAGGCCGGGTATCTCTATAAATCTACTATATATTTGTGAAAAGGGCGGACGTTGTCTCACAAGCAGTTATACAGGCAAAAGTGTTAGCTGAAAATTTGCACACCTATGTTAAAAGTCCTAGCGAGTTTGCATGGCAACTTTGAGTTTGCTCAATTGAAAAGTGTGGCCTCTAGGGCAAAATTTCTTATCTTTTAATGTGTGGCCCGCGTAGACCCGAATGAAATCGGGTTATAATACCGAAACAAATAAAACAATAGTAAACTATTTTAATCCCGAGCAAGACCGGGTTTCTCTGCTATCTATATATATAAGAAGCTTTGGGTCAAAATTGTGTGCACATTTTGCTACGTCATGGGTTGGCGGCCAGACCAGTGATCGGATCGAGCTGAAATTTGACACAGGCATAGGTGTGATGAGACAGAGAGTTGAGTAGGTTAAAACTCGCCATCTGGAAAGATGCGGTTGCTATGGTGAAAAGAGTGATTTTTTATCGATTCAAGGGGGGGGGTGGCTATAAGCCCCTCCAGATTAGCACGATTGGCATCTAATCTAATCTATAAAATGAAGAAGGCCAACGTTGATATAAATTGATTTTTAGGTAAAAAAAAAGGGGGTCTAAATGGGGCTGGAAGGGGATTAAAATTTACAGGAGGGGGTAACTTGAGGTGAGAAATTGATTGGGAGACGTTTTGGGGGCGCTACAGTGGTTGCTTTGCTGTGAAAACGGGGATTTTATTGATTTTGGGGGACACTTGGGGGTCTAGATTGAACACCTTTTGCCTGATTTCAATCAAATTTTCAACATGGTAAAGTGGAAGCGGATTTGTAATTTAAGCGCAGAAAATGGGTTCGAAATTTTGAAAATTAAGGCAAGATTTTTAAGTTGAAAATTTTCTCATTTTTACGTATTTTTGTCTTTTATTTTTTATTGTTTACAGTTTTCATTTTTTCTGAAAGAAATTTACAGTTGCATGTAGCCCGTGCTTAGAATTTTCATTTGCATGGTCAATCGTCGAAAAATTCCCAAAATAAGTACTAAATTTAACAAAGAAATCCCTTTTTTCCTTATTTCTAATCGCTCAAACAGTGGCTCGTACAAAAGGCAAGTGTGCTCTCTGTTGTCACTGCCTGATATTTATAATTGATCTTTCAAAATATTTTCTTTTTGAACTTACTCAAAATCTTTTGTTTTTTATAAATGGGAATGATATAGATAGAGAAAGATAGAGAGTAAGAGAAAGCGAGGGAGAGTCAGAGAGAAAGGAGAGTAAGAGAGTGGGAAAGTGAGAGAGAAACAAAGAGGGAGAATGTAGTGATAAGAACAGAAAGGAAGCAATAGAAAGGAAGCAACAGAAAGTAACAACCACACCCTCACCCGCGCGTAGAGCGGGTCACCTTAAGCTAGTCTGCTTTATCAAAACTGATCTGTGTTGAGACAACTCGTTACTGTCATACGCAATCGATGGTATCTTAGTCGCATTATCTTTGCTTTTTAATATTGTTATAGGTGTCTGTGCAGCTACGAGCAGACGTAGACCCCCGTTCTCTCTGCCCTCGCAGGGAAAATCCAGTGGAACGTCTATAATGCTTCAGCTAGATGGAAAAAAGAGCTTTCTGCTCTTTTTGTACTACGGCTTACATGAAGACCCCACTAGTGCCACAGGCACGACAAAAGCATTCAGTACACACTGTAAAATGTTTGGGGTAAGGAAGGGCATCCATCCGTTGAAAGCATGCGCGGCGCAGCCTCACAGTTCGTCGAATCCTGTCAAACCGTCCACCCGTACCACCATGGAAAACAGACACCAAATGATACTGATGATGATAATTTCGACGATGATGGTAATGATAATAATAATGATGGTGGCGAGCTGGCAGAAACGTTAGCACCCCGGGCGAAATGCGTAGCCGTATTTCGTCTGCCGTTACGTTCTGAGTTCAAATTCCGCCGAGGTTGACTTTGCCTTTCATCCTTTCGGGGTCGATAAATTAAGTACCAGTTACGCACTGGGGTCGATGTAATCGACTTATTCCGTTTGTCTGTCCTTGTTTGTCTCATCTGTGTTTAGCCCCTTGTGGGTAGTCAAGAAATGGGTAATGATAATAATAATGATGATAATGACGTGGAGGAGGGGGAAGGAGGGGGAGGAGGGGAGGAGGAGGTGGAGGAAAACCTTAACCGGCAGCAACGTGAAATAAAGTGCTTTATTGGCAGAAACAACGCACTAACAAGTCAAGGACTCGAACCACCCTACGACGTTATGATCGTAAACCAAACACCGTAACCACAAAACCACACGCCTTCCTGACGAAACAACAATAACAACAACAACTACAGCAGCCGTATGTTTGTTCCTTCTCAAGCCATGCCTGGCTCATAAGGGCCGGTTTCCCGGTTTCCTTGGCGCATAGGTTCCCCACCTGGACGGGACGTCGGCCCGTCGCAGGTGAGATGCAAGATGCAGGAGGAAAGAGTGAGAGAAAGTTGTGGCGAAAGAGTCAGCAGAAGTTCGCCATTACCTCCTGCCGGAGCCGCGTGGAGCTTTGGTGTTTCTCTCATAAACACACACATCGCCCGGTCTGAGATTCGAACCCGCGATCCCTCGACCGCGAGTTTGCTGCTCTAACCACTAGGCCATGTGCCTCCACAAATAAATGCGCCCTTCTAAAGCCTAGTCGGGCTCATGGGCCCAGTTTCCCTGTTTCTATGGCGTATGTGTTCCCCAGCTGGACGGGACGCCAGTCCATCGCAGCGTTACTCATTTTTGCCAGCTGAGTGGACTGGAGCAACGGGAAATGAAGTGTTTTGCTCAAGAACACAACGCGTCGCCCGGTCCAGGAATCGAAACCACAATCTTACAATCATGATGCTGACGCCCTAACCACTAAGCCACGCGCCTCCACACAGCAGCAGTAGCAGAACTAGCAGCAGCAGCAGCAGCAGCAACAACAACTGTAGCAACAACAACAAACTGCGACGGGAACGGACAAAATTTTGAGAAGTAGAAGCAAGGACGGACCAAAGGCCTTTGTGAACTCTTAAAATGATGTCTCCTTTAGCAAACAACGTAGTGAAGTGAATATAAAAGAACTATTCATACGCTGTATTGGTCTTATACACACTTTTCGATATAAACTGTTACTCGGCTTTGATTTTCATTTCTTAACTTGTTTCTTTTTTCGTTTTACTTTTACTTTTTCTATGTACAGTATAAGATTGACAATTTGATGTATTATTAACATATTTTAACGGGAAGTAAAGAAAGAAGAAAAAAAAAACAAAAACATTAAAAGTATAGAAGTTCATATTATCGAAAGATAAAAAAAAAACATAAAAAGATTTGTCATTGCTTTCTCGGTGCGTTAGAATGAATGTGTGTGTGTGTGTGTGTGTGTGTGTGTGTGTGTGTGTGTGTGTGTGTGTGTGGTGTTTCATCTTTGCGCGTTCGTACGTACGTGTATGTTTTATTTCATACTTATTTTATTATTTTATTATTTTATTATTCGTATTCCTATTACTTGATTTCGTTGTTTCTTTCGTTGCTCCCGTGGTTTATTAATCATGGCGTTCTTTTGGACTGTTTTTGCTTTCATTTGGGGAAAATATTTCATAGTGTATGCATGCATACATATACATGTATACTGTATACGGATGTATATATAAAGAGAGGGAGAGAGGGGGTGAGAGAAATACATACATACGCATATATGTATATATATATATATATATATATATATATATTATATATATATATATTATATATATATATATGTATATATATATATATGTATATATATATATACATATAGATGTAGGTATGTACATATATGTATGTATATGTGCATATATTTATATATCATTTATATTATTATTATTATTATTATATATATATATATATATTATATATATATATACATATTTAGATGTGCATGTGTGTGTATGTATGTATACGTATCTCCTTCTCTTTCGCCTCTCTCTCTCTCTATATATATATATATAGAGAGAGAGAGAGAGAGAGAGAGAGAGAGAAAGAGAAGGAGTTACGTATACATACATACATACATACATACATACATACAAACATACATACATACACACACACACATGCACATCTAAATATGTGAGTGTAAGTGTAAATAAATGTGTGCATGTGTGTGAAAGAGAGAGAGAGAGAGAGAGAGAGAGAGAGAGAGAGAAAGAGAGAAAGAAAGCGAGAAATGACGAGAAAGTTTTTCTTCTTTCTTATCCTGTCTATCCCATCTACTTTTTCTTCGCTATTGACACAAACTCACACACACTTACACACAGAAACACACGCACGTACACAAACACATATACGCACACAAACACGCGCGCGCGAACATGCACACATACGACTAACAAAAACAGAGTCTACATAAATGATAGATACATCACTTCAAAATCATAATCATGTCTATTACACGACATATTTTCAATTTCGCTCTTTCATCCATCTCTCTACGGAGCGTTGGCCGTTTGATAATGTTACTTTTCATAACCTCCATAATATCACAGCACAACCCAATGTTATGTTCAGCTATTGTAGCATGTCGACCAATTCTACCTTGTAGGAAATGTGAAACGCACTGGTTAAAGAATTATTGGAATCCAAGCCGATATTTTCTCTGTCTGAACGGACGAGTATATAAGGGACTTTGTAGAGATGCTAATATATTTTCATTAACACTAAAATGCTGTATACGCTCATGGCAATTAGAATGGCAAGGCTGTGTTACAAAAGAAATTGATTACAAACCAACAGTTACTCCGAGTATACCTCCAAACTACACAGGTAAGGGAATACTTTTCTATTGCCTTCATTATTGCAATTAAAGTCTACCGTACTTTATGGCCTACAAAACGCACTTTTTCGTCTAAAATGTCTCAAATACACCACCCCGGGTCTTATTGGCTAAGGTGAGCTTATGCTATATGCTTTAACCCTTTTGCTTGTCTTGTGTATCACGTGTGATACGTAAGACATTTTTCTCACATTCATGCATCATAAATGGTACACATTCCAAATATTTTCCCCTGCATCAGAGTCATTTGGGATTTAAGAAAGGAAAGCTATACATTACTCGGAACGTATGAAACAAAGGCTAACTAAAATTCTGAAAGCAAACAGGGACGTCTAATACAAGCCAATGAAAACGATTTAAACACGCAAAGGGAGAACGTTTTAATTTCTTTACTGCCCACAACGCTAAGCATTCCGCCCGGCGTGCCAATGATTCTAATTTCTTTATTGCCCACAGGGGGATAAACATAGAGGAGACAAACAAGGACAGTCAAACGGATTAAGTCGATTATATCGACCCCAGTGCGTAACTGGTACTTATTTAATCGACCCCGAAAGGATGAAAAGCAAAGTCGACCTCGGCGGAATTTGAACTCAGAACGTAAAGACAGACGAAATACCACTAAGCATTTCGCCCGGCGTGCTAACGTTTCTGCCAGCTCACCGCCTTCAGGGAGAATGTTCTAAGAAGTATTTTTTCCCCCTGAATATGCGTTGCTGAAATTGGGCTCTTTTACTCTTTTACTTGTTTCAGTCATTTGACAGTGGCCATGCTGGAACACCGCCTTTAGTCGAGCAAAACGACCCCAGACTTATTCTTTGTAAGCTTAGTACTTATCTATCGGTCCCTTTTGCCGAACCGCTAAGTTACGGGGACGTAAACACACCAGCGTCGGTTACAAAGCGATGTTGGGGGGGGGACAAACACAGACACACACACATATACACACACGTACATATACACATATATATATTCCTTTTTTTTGCATATATACGACGGGCTTCTTTCAGTTTCCGTCTACCAGATCTATTCACAAGGCTGCGGTCGGCCCGAGGCTATCGTAGAAGACACATACGCAAGGTTCCACGCAGTGGGACTGAACCCGGAAGCATGTGGTTGGTAAGCAAGCTACTTACCACACAGCCACTCCTACGCCTAATATGTTCTTTTATGCCAGAATACCGCACTTTATAATCAATACGCTTACTCTCGGCAAAGCCACTTTGATGCAAAAGCTATCCGTTTATTCTCACTAGTCTTGTCTATCCCGTACCTCAGTTTCAAAATCTGCTCAGTCTGTGTCTTCTCTTACTTTTTGCATTGTTCTCTGTCTTTTTGGCATAAGTCTTCCACTTCTTTTAGTACCCTTGACTGTCCATTTTACTGCTTGATAACGAAGCACTCGGCTCTGAAGAATATTTAGTCCTTTCACAAAACTGTATTCTTGAAACAATTAGGGAAGATTCTACGCAGCCACTCGACCGATTAGAAATTGCAACAAACCTTCCGAAAGTTACATCCAGCTGTATTATAAAGGAAGTATTTATTAAAAAAAAGAAATACAGTCATAGATATAGAAAGACGACGGCTGAAGCAGTTTTGACCATGGGTCAGCATCATCAATGTTCAGTATGACTATATAGAAGCAATTATTTTATTCCATAGGGCCTGTACTTAAGTCCACTTTCTCATCTAGAATTAGGTGGGGATAGATAAAACCGTTAGAGCGGCGAATAAAATATCTTTTGTATTTAGCTGTGGATGTTTAAGGCTGAGGTTCAAATCCTCACTGATATCAAATTTGCCTTTCAATCTCCTGAATAAGATAAAACACCAGTCAAATACTAAGTCTCCGACATGTTAATAGGATTATAGTATAACAGAGGATTAAAACAGGATGAGTAGCGTATGTAACCGCTCAAGAAGAATAACACTAATATATCACAGAAGATCTGTTACCTATACAAATGGCGTAGCTAGATTTTGTGACCTCCGGTGCAGAACTTGAGTTTGGCATCCCCCACCCACCCACCCACCGCGGACCGCAAGCATGTACAAACTTATACACCAAACTCAAAGGTTTTACCCTCATGAAAACGTTCGCTTCCACTCCACTAGTAGGTTGTATTATGCTTCCACTATTTGTTTTAGGTGCTTGTGTAATCACAAGCATAGACATCCTCTCAACTCTCCTGTATGTGAATGGTTATGCTTGGAGGTCACGGCAAGTAGATGGTTTGACCTATATTATATCGGAACTTGATATAATACAGGTCAACGAGAGATCTGTCAATACACATGCCGATTGTGTAATTCGAGAGAAAAGTGTTTATCAAAAGTGCCTATATATATAAATATATATATGCATACATACATACATACATACATACATACACACATACACACACATATATATATATATTTATATACACATACAGATATACATACACACACATATATATATGTGTATATATATATATATATATATATATATATATATCTATATATAGGTGAATGAATTATCCTATGTTTACCGTCAGCATGGAAAATTCGATGAACCGATACCAGGGTAGCAAATTCACGTCAGAAACACGGTTAAAGCGACCTGTCCAAGGGTAGAAACTGAGTTCATGTGCAGAATTTTCTGTTATATATGAATATTCTTTTATTTATATTCATATATATATATATTATATATATATATATATATATATATATATATATATAATATATATATATATATATATTACATACATATATATATATATATATATATATGTATATTATATATGTATATATATGTATAATATATATATATATAGATATAAATATTTATATATATATATATAGATATATATGTAATGTATATGTATATATATATATATGCATGTGTGTGTGTATGTGTACATACATACACAAGCATACACACATACACAAAGGGGTGTTCATTAAAGATTTCCCCAGACCCACATGCGGTTATTGCAGGAAACGGAACTTGTACAGGTATAATCATACATGTCTCTACATGTCACGTTGTAAACTGCAGTTTTCCACTAGTATTTGTTGGAGTTTTACGGCTGCTGAAGTGGATTAAGGTGTTATAATGGAGACAGCTCAAAGCAGATCAGTCGTCAGGTCGCACACTAAAAGAGACTTTCAATGAGATGAAAGAAGTTTATGGTAATGATGCACCATCATACGACGTAGTCAATCACTGGCATCGCCTATTGAAATATAGCCAGACATCAGTGGAAATTGCTCCTATTCCTGGACGACCACGTTCCGTCATTGATAACGACACCATTCATAAAGTGGACGCCGCCAGTTTGGATGATGGCCACATAGCTATTCTGCAACTAGCCCAAGAAATAAAGATGAGTGTAGGATCCGTGGAAAAAAATCATTCACGACCATTTGCACATGCGGAAGTTCTCAGCGTGAGGGATTCCCCGGATGCTCACACCTTTTCAGAAGCAGGAAAGGGCCAATTGCACTCAAGTTCTTTTGGCAATGTGCCAAGAAAGCGAGGATGACTTTTTCGGCACTCATCACAGAGGATGAAACATGGGTCGATCACTATGATCCTGGGACTAAAATCCAGCCGAAGCAATGGAAGTATGATAACTCGCCACCGCCAAAGAAGGCTCGTGTGCAACCCTCAGCCAGGCAAGGTGATACAGCCTTTTGGGACCAGCGCAGAGTAGTAAATGTGGGTTTTCTGGCAAATAACAGCACCATTAACCAGGCATATTATGCTTCTCTGCTGCAGAAATTGCGGGATGCCATCAAAGCAGAGAGGTGTGACATGCTGACTAAAGGAGCTTGTCTCCTCCAAGACATCGCCCCAGTTCACAATGTGCTTGTTGCCCGGATAAAAGCACACTCCTGCGACTATGAAATCCTTCCTCATCCCTATTACTCTCCCGACCTCGCGCCATCTGACTTCAACCTCTTTCCAACCACGAAGTCTTTGTTGAAGGGAAAGCGTATTTCGGATGATGATGGACTTATTTCCGAGGTAAAGTCTTCACTCCAGAAGCTATCTACGGATTTCTACAGACGAGGTTTTTGCAGCTGCATAAAACGATGGGGAAAATGTGTCACCATTGGTTGTGGCTATGTAGAGAAGGGTTAATTCCCCTGTAGTATTACTGGTAAGATTTAATTTCAAGAGAAATTGGCCCGCCAATATAGAACCCTCGTTTGCTGTGGAGCTTTTACATAGACTTGTGCTATGTTTGTGGTTATAAGAGTCTTTGACTCTTATTTCTAGCAATGTAGGTGATTCCATGCACTCTAGGTCACTATTAGTGAGAACTGCATATTTCCTTTTTGGTTTTATATTTCGTCATATCACCTGTATCATTTTACGATTTTTACATTATATGTAGCTAAATCAGCCGTAGATTCTTATGGTAAAATATATACACTAGTAAGTAGGATTTGACTTAACTACCAGCGATGCAGCAGTGCCATTGATGAACTTCAATTTCATGCAAAATTGGCCTGCTAATATAGTACGCTCGCTCGTTATAGGGCGGTTAACTCTACTTTCGGGTTTTCTAGTATTTGGCCTTAGTGCTTAACCGAGTTATGTGGCAATTCTTTCCAAAGATCCGATAACCACAGGGACAATTGCCGTATTTTTTAAACTCTTCACTTCTTCTTCTTCTTTTTTCTTCTTCTTCTTCTTCTTCTTCTTCTTCTTCTTCTTCTTCTTCTTCTTCTTCTTCTTCTTCTTATTGTTGTTGTTGTTGTTGTTATTATTATTATCATTATTATTATTATTATTTATCTATTGCTTTCACAAAAACATCCTTCTTATTTACTAAAGTACAAATATATAAGATGGCGTCGTCATCATCATCCCTATCTCCATCAGGAGTGATTATGGGAGCGTCGAGTGGGGAGCCGTTCCTCTCACAAACCCTCCCACTGAAGAAGACTTTTCTCTCCTTCTGTCTCTCACACCCAGCGACTACAACAACCTGAAACATGCAAGTTCAGTAGCAGAAACAATATCATCACGAGGACAAACGATGGAGAGAGAGAGAGAGAGAGGAGAGAGAGAGGAGAGGAGAGAGAGAGAGAGAGAGAGGAGAGAGAGGAGAGAGAGAGAGAGAGAGAAGAGAGAGCGTGAGAGAGAAGAGAGAGAGAGAGAGGAGAGAGAGAGGGGAGAGAGAGGGGAGAGAGAGAAGGGGGGAGAGGGGGAGAGAGGGGGAGAGGAGGGGAGAGAAAGAGAGAGAGGGGGAGAGAGAGAGACAGTGAGAGAGAGCGGAGGAGGGGAGGAGAGGGGAGAGTGAGAGGAGGGGAGAGAGAGAGAGGGGGAGAGAAAAGAGAGAGACGGGGAGAGAGAGAGAGACAGGTGGAGCGAGGGGGAGAGAGAGGGGAGAGCGAGGAAGGGAGGGGGAGAGATGAGAGAGAGAGGGGAGAGAGAGGAGACAGAGAGGGGGAGAGTGAGAAGAGAGAGGGATGAGAGAGAGTGGGAGAGAGAGTGGGGAGAGAGAGAGGGGAGAGAGGGGGAGAGAGAGGGGAGAGAGAGGAGAGAGAGGGGAGAGGAGGGTGAGGAGAGTGGAGAGAGAGTGGGGAGAGTGAGAAGAGAGAGGGGTGAGAGAGTGTGGGAGAGAGAGTGGGGAGAGAGAGAAGAGAGAGAGAGGAGAGAGAGAGGAGAGAGAGAGGAGAGAGATAGGAGAGAGAGAGGAGAGAGAGAGGAGAGAGAGAGGAGGAGAGAGAGGAGGAGAGAAAGAGGAGAGAGAGAGAGAGAGAGAGAAAATAGTATAAAAAATAGCAACAGCACCACCGCTACTATTGACAACTGCAAATCTGCGAACATCATCAGCATCGCAACGAAGAACATTAACGAAAATGAGTTGGACTCGGTGAGCAGCAAAACGAAGAACGAGGATTGCATAAACAAGAACAAAAGCAACGACTCAAGTGATAAAACCAACAACACCACCACTATCGACAACAACAAGGACACAACCAATGGAAAACATTGTGGGTAGTCCTGGAAAGGGCTATTGGAATAGAGGCAGTAGGTTTTAGTAAGGAAATAGCCTTAGAGGAATCTAGGACAGAGGAAGACCTAGAAGATAGAGGAAGCTTGAATAGGCGCTGAGGAGAGGTATAGTGACTGACGTGTTGACGACGAGATTGGTTCTTGATCAATAGTTCAATGCCTATTTCTTTATTGCTCACAAGGGGCTAAACACAGAGGGGACAAACAAGGACAGACATAGGTATTAAGTCGATTACATCGACCCCAGTGCGTAACTGGTACTTAACTTATCGACCCCCGAAAGATGAAAGGCAAAGTCGACCTCGGCGGAATTTGAACTCAGAACGTAACGGCAGACGAAATACCGCTGAGCATTTCGCCCGGCGTGCTGACGATTCTGCCAGCTCGCCGCCGATAAAATTAAGTACCACTGAAACACTGGGGTCGATGTAATCGACTAGTCCCCTCCCACCAAATTTGAAGCCTTGTGCCTCCAATAGAAAGGATCATTACTATTATTATCATTGAGTAAGAGAGCAATACCTGCCATCAAATTGCCACAAGGGTACAAATATACGAAGCCCAATATATCCATAATGACAACCCGTCTGATATGAGAACACCAGGCACATGCATCACAACCATATGTGAGCGGTATGGTGATCTTATGTCAAGACAAACAGCGCATGACCTTGCGGGTGGGACCCAGTTAGAATTTTCTTCAAGTTCCTGAATAAGGTTTGTTTAAGGATGATGAACAAAGCGTCCATATTTCTAGAGGTGAATTATTCAACTCCCGAATAATTCCTCTCAACACATGGCTTTGATTGATGCTCTTCCACTACTTTTACTCGCGGTCAGAGATGCACATATCGTCAGTCACTAAGGAACATGTTCAACTGGTTAACGTCAAACAAACTGACAAGCAGAATATTTGCTGTAGCCCATCTTTTATACTAAGGCAAAACAATGTACATGATACCACTTACAAAACAAGGTACATGATACCCATTGTTACTATTATTATTATTATCATTACTATTATTATTATTATTATTATTATTATTATTATTATTATTATTATTATTATTATTATTCTATGTTTGACTTTTGCTTTATGTCTGTACAAGTTGGCTCCAAGTCTCACCCAGAGACCTCAAGAGACAACAGGTTGGAAGTTCTGTGCCATATATTTGGGTTTTTTTTTCCTTTGGTGTTGTACTAGTGAATGTCTAATACATAAAAATAATAAAAAATTAAAAAAAAAAAAAAAGTTTGTTTTAAACCTTGGGATTACATAGAGAGTATTT
>NW_021836924.1:20000-25000 GCF_006345805.1 Octopus sinensis | reverse complement strand
CGTTACTTAGCGGTTCGGCAAAAAAGACCGATAAAGTAAGTACTGGGCTTACAAAAGAATAAGTCCCGGGGTCGAGTTGCTCGAAAAGGCGGTGCTCCAGCATGGCCGCAGTCAAATGACTGAAACAAGTAAAAGAGTAAAGAGTAAAGAGAGTTATACATTTTAACCTTGAACGCAAGGTAACCAAGAGTAGAAGCTATCAACCTTTGATTGCTCTTTTGATTGCTAATTCTCCGATACCCAATACATTAGTTTACCTGTGGCGCTAAAATATAACAGCATAAACAACATTAATCCTCATTGTTCTATGATACAAATTTTCATTTTCAAATATAAATTGTTGTCTTACTTATTCTTTTCCAGTTATAAAATCGCAGATCTTCGAATTGTCCTTGGTGCTTACAATATTTCAAATCCATTGTCATCCGAAATCGAGAGAAAAGTAAAAGAAATTTTCATCGTATGTATAAAACTACTTTTCTAGCAGCCAATATTTCTTCTCTGCAAAGGCGGCGAGCTAGCAGAATCGTTAGCACGTCGGGCGAAATGCTTAGCGGTATTTCGTCGGCCGCTACGTTCTGAGTTCAAATTCCGCCGAGGTCGACTTTGCCTTTCATCCTTTCGGGGTCGATAATATAAGAACTAGTTACGCACTGGGGTCGATATAATCGACTTAATCCGTTTGTCTGTCCTTGTTTGTCCTCTCTGTGTTTAGCCCCTTGTGGGTAGTAAAGAAACAGGTATTTCGTCTGCGGTTACGTTCTGAGTTCAAATTCCACCGAGGTCGACTTTGCCTTTCATCCTTTCGGGGTCGATTAAATAAGTACTAGTTACGCACTGGGGTCGATATAAGAAGCGCTTACACACAATACACACAATGCAAAAACGTGTTTCGAAAGATTCATGGCATCGTGGCATTCAGATTTTCAAAGAGAAAAATTTATAAGTA
The DNA here is from genome assembly GCF_006345805.1 of Octopus sinensis. Classification (NCBI taxonomy): domain Eukaryota; kingdom Metazoa; phylum Mollusca; class Cephalopoda; order Octopoda; family Octopodidae; genus Octopus; species Octopus sinensis. The sequence continues at coordinate 24,051 of NW_021836924.1, read as the reverse complement.
GTTAATAACATTTTTTTAAATATCGAATATTTCTGGCAAAAAATGTTATATATATATATAGAGAGAAAGTTCACGAAAAAAACAAAAGACGAAGACAGGTGGTGTACAAAACAAACAGATATATTAGTATAATGCTCAGGAATTGAAAAAGTCTTTTACGTTTCGAGTCTACGCTCTTCTACAGAAAGGGACACAGAAAAAACAGGGATGGAAACAAGGAGAGAAGAAATATATATATGCGTGCGTGTATATATATATGTATATATACACACGAACACATATATATATATATATGTATATATATACATGTGTATGTATGTATAAACACACACACACACCACACACACACACATATATGTATATAAATTAGAGAAGAACTACCATGTAGCAATTCAACAATGATGTACCTAAATCATACCATATAGAAAAAATTAAAGATACGATAAAACATTTACCTAGAACTAAATTAAGTACGAACTAATAAATAAATAGTATATAATTAGTAAATAGACTACACGCGTTTCGTGGTTATATTTTTAAACTGATAACAGTAAAATCAATTTAATTTAAATATAGTCACTCATCTTAGATAAGATAAGTAATGCATTTCTTTTATCCCAATATTATTGAATTTTGAATTGAATTTTATTTTATTATTGTAAAAATATTGATTTCAATATAGTTATTTGGTAATTATAGGTTACGTTACGTATATCTATTTATTATTTTTATTATTTTTTTATTGTTATTATCTTGTGAATTAACGTATTACATATAGCTTCATTTAATGTATGTTATGTTTATATATATATATATATATATATATATATATATATATATATATATATATATATATATATATATATATTGTTTTAATTATTTTGTTTTAATTACTTGTATTTTAATTTTCCAGTAATTATATACTATAATTTGGGTTTTTTTCTTCTATAAGCTTAAATATATTTTCACAGATAAAATAAATATTTATATCTATTTATTCTAGTTTTATTTACACGATGTTTTTAACGAGATAAATTTATTATAAACACAGTCCTACGTATTAAGTTCAAAGATTTTAGTCAACCATATATATTCAATAAGATGTTTTGTGTTTTTGCCTTAAGATATATTGTTGGATTTTTGTTCGATGTTTTATTGAAAAATTACGTATTTATATATATATTCATATTTTCTTATTAGATGATATACGTACATTTATTTAATTATTTTATTGTTTTTATCTTGGACCTGATGAGTGACTATATTTAAATTGAATTGGTTTTACTGTTATCAGTTTGAAAATATAGCCACAAAACACATGTAGTCTATTTACTAATTATATACTATATATTTATTATTTCGTACTTAATTTAGTTCTAGGTAAATGTTTTATCGTATTTTCAATTTTTTTTTCTATATGCTATGATTTAAGTATATCATTGTTGAATTGCTACATGGTGGTTCTTCTCTAATTTATATACATATATTATATATTGTGACACACATACACACACACACACACACACACACACACACACACACACACACACATATATATATATATATATATATAATAAAATATTAGGGAATAAATCCAAACTTACAGGGAAAAATCAGATTTAGGATTAAATCCAATTTTATAGTATAAATATATTATATTATCTCTCTCTATATAAACGGCAGTTTGTCTGTCTGCGTGTCTGTGTATCTGTTAGATTGTACCCTCACCCTGATCACGGCTTTCAACCGATTCTGATGAAAGTTGACACACACATAGCCCAATGTCATAATTCAAAACTAACGCAGCGAAAATTTTGAAAAGTTCCTCCAGTTCTGAAAAAAATTGATAAATTTGACATGGGGTCGAGAATCAGAAACACAAACCACAAACTGTCTAGGGGACGCAACTCGACCTTTTTAACTCTCAACTCCATAAATATCCAGCTATTCCTGGTACAGACTGTCTAGGGGACGCAACTCGACCTTTTTAACTCTCAACTTGGCGAAGGCAAAATACCAGGGTATGAAAATGGTAATATTGCCATCGATTCCATTTGTACCATTGTTAAAACGCCTTCTGATCTCAGAGATGCAGTGTTCCCAGATCTACAAGCTAATTATCAGAATATGGATTGGATTGGCCAAAGGGCTATTCTGGCCCCGAGGAATAAAACTGTTCACCATATTAATGATGAAATGCTAAAAATCATTCCTGGGGATGTCTATGTATATAAGTCTATCGATACAACTCCTGACCCAGAGGACGTCATCAACTATCCAATAGAGGTACTCAATTCCTTTGAGCCCCCCGGACTACCACCACACATTCTCAAACTTAAAGTTGGTGCCCCTATAATGCTCATTAGAAATTTGGTTCCCCCAAAACAATGCAATGGCACACGTTTGATCGTTAAGTCCTTATCTCCCACCGTAAACGTATATCAATATTTTCCTGAATAATCATCATAATTCAGTGCAATCATTAACAGTACTTTCAAGCAATTCAGCCCCGAGCATCGCTGGACAATTCTGCTAGTATTATATTAAATTAGAGATAAAACCACTATTAGGCAAATCAAACAATGAAAACCATAAGCCAATACATAAAATTAATTAATTTATATTATTTTAAATATATATCAAAAGTATTAAAAGTTTAATAAAAGATAAAGAGTAAAACACTACGATCGTTTCATGGCTGTACAATAGTAGGCTTTCCATTTAATTCTAGAAACAAAATCCTTAATATTATTAATAAGTTTCAAAATATATTCTTTCCTAGAAGGTATTGGAATATCCTTCAAGGATGAATTCCAAAATAGCGGTTCTATCTTACCTGTAAATTCTATAATTTACGTACCCTTACGGTTCTCGTTGTTCTTTCAACAGCATCCGCAGTACAGTCGTGAAATTAATCGGCCTAATGATATTGCCTTGATAAAAATGGTTAGCAGAGTAAAAATGAACTGGAAGATACATCCCGTGTGCTTGATAAACTACGAAGAACCTAACTGGATCACTGACTATTCTGATTGCTGGATTACTGGATGGGGTGATACAAGACGTAAGAACTTTAATGCTTTATCATTCTTAACGCTTTTCTATTTCCTCAAATTCACAGACATTAATGTATGGTTAACAAATTTGGTTCGTATGCATGTGAATTGGGGTCAAATCCCTCTACATTGCAACTTTGTCGAGTGTCTTCTGTTATATAACATGGGATGAACAAACTCTTGTGAAGAGATTCGGTAAACGGAAACTGTAAGAAGCGCATTATGTATATATAATTAGGTCTTAAGTACCTAATTCAACTGAATCTAAATCTATCTTTCTATCTATCTTTCTGTCTGTCTTATCTATCCATCTCTCTCTCTCTATATACATATGTATGTATATATATATATATATATATATATATATCACCGTGACCGACTAGGCTATCAGATGTTGGTACACATCGCTGGTCACATTGGTCGCATTGTTTCAGCCTTTAAATGACGCCCCTCGCTGGCTAAGCGAGCAGGCCAAAAGAAGAAAGAGTGAGAGAAAGTTGTGGCCAAAGAGTACAGCAGGGATCGCAACCACCCCTGCCGGGGGCTCGAGGAGCTTTAGGCGTTTTCGCTCAATAAACACTCACAACGCCCGATCTGGGAAATCGAAATCGCGATCCTACAACCGCGTGTCCGCTGCCCTAACCACTGGGTCATTGCGCGCCTCCACGTATATATATATATATATATATATATATTATGTGTGTGTGTGTGTGTGTGTGTGTATGTATGTATGTATATATATATATGTATGTATACATATATATGTATGTATGTATATATGTGTATATATATGTACATATAAAACCCGTTTTTGCATATGTATCTGTATACATTATTTTTTATACTATTTCACCTACTTATATCAGTACACACTTTTTCTTGTATATTTATATTTAATTATGTGTATGTATTACCTTATTATTCTGATTCTGATTCTTTACTTTCAATGAAAAGATAGTAAATATATCTTTTCGGACATACTATATGTAATTGGT
>NW_021836924.1:7500-15000 GCF_006345805.1 Octopus sinensis | reverse complement strand
TAATTTCTGGTTGAATGTCTTCCCAGAGAGTCATGAACTGCTATCAAAAATTGCAACAATGTTTTGCAACAAACTAATATCGGTCTCTCTTGGCTAGTTAATGGTGTTACATTGCTACTTCCAAAAAAGGAAGAAACAAAGGAACCAAAAAAAATTATAGACCCCTAACATGTTTAACAACAAGACTCTTTTACTTGTTTCAGTCATTTGACTGCAGCCATGCGGGAACACCACCTTTAATCGATCAAATCGACCCCAGGAGATATTCTTTGTAAGCCTAGTACTTATTATATCGTTCTTTTTTGCCGAACCGCTAAGTTACGGGGACGTAAGCACACCAGCATCGGTTGTCAAGCGATGTTGGGGGAGATAAACATAGACACAAACATGCACACACGCACACACATATATATGCATATATACGACAGGCTTCTTTCAGTTTCCGTCTACCAAATCTACTCACAAAGCTTTGGTCGGCCCGAGGCTATAGTAGAAGACACTTGCCCAAGGTGCCACGCAGTGTGACTGAACCCGGAACCAATGGTTGGTAAACAAGCTACTTATAGAGAGTTACTAATTTTAAAGGAAGCAGGCTGAGAGAATTGCGAATGTACAAAAGGAAAGAAAAAACGCCTCGCAGTATTTGATGTCACTCTTCACGTCCCGATTTCTACCGGGGTCGGCTCTGCCAGCCATCCTTTCGGTGTTAATAAAATTAAATACTAGTCAAGAATTTGGCTTGGCGCTAATTGCTGACCTTGTCTAGAAACCATTATTGCTTATTGATATTCTATTTTATTTTATTTTTAGGGAGATTCTGGTGGTCCATTAGTTTGCCGTCAAGATGGAAGATTCTTCCAAATAGGAATAACATCATGGGGCGCCGGTGGCTGTCACACAACTGGTTTACCTAACGTTTTTACATGGTTAAAGCCATATATGGACTGGCTTCAATATATAATGAAACATCACAATGCGAACACAAATGGTTCTCTCGTGTCCTCAATAAACGTGTAGACAAGCAAATTTCGTAGAACTGTTATTTTTGCGTCGTCGTTGTCGTCGTCGTATTAATTAGTAGTAGTTGTTGTTGTTGCTGTTGTTGTCGTCGTTGTTGTTGTTGTTAATGTTGTTTGAAGTTGGGTGCTATAGCCAAGTTGGGTGAGGCCAAGACTGAATATATAAACAAGTGCCTGTCCAACAGTGATTGCATCATCCATACTCTCAACAATGCGCCTTTAAATATGGTTTCTGATTACAAATATCTTGGGTCATACATATCATCATCTGGAAAAGATTTTCTAACTAGAAAGAGTATGGCCTGGTCAGCCTGTCATGATCTGGTCATCAAATCTAAGTAGAGACTTCAAACTTGAAATCTTTAAAGCCACGGTCGAACCAATTCTACTATATGGCTCAGAAACCTGGACGTTATCAAAGAAGCTTGAGAGGCGGTTGGATGGAACCTACACTCGCCTCCTTATGAGAGCTCAAAATCTCTCGTGGAAGTGTCATCCAACCAAAATGCAAATATATGGGAAACTACCATCTGTGTCATCTCTTGTGAAACGTAGGAGAGTCCAGATTGCTGGACATTGCCGTAGAGCTGAAAACAAGGCAATTTCTACTCTTCTCCTCTGGAAGCCATCTACTCGCAATGCCAGAGGGCGCACACTCTCCTACCCTGATGTCATCTCCAGGGATACAGGCATCCAGCAACAGGACCTTCGTAATGCCATGATGGACAGTGAAGTCTGGCGTAGCATGGTAAATTCCATTGTCTCGACCACGGTCGAACAATGATGATGATGATGATGATGCTATTGCGTATTTATTGCGGAATTCTGTATGTCAGCCAGTCGCCCGCTGACACTCGTTGGCGCTACATCGAAGAGGTCAGAGAACAGAAGAATGAAGAAAGAAGACATGCACCCAACACCAGAGCTGAAGACACCTCCGAAAGGGGGGGGGGTCCCACGTCAAAACGGTAGAGGAGTAGGGGTCGAAACCGGACTTGGTTCCTCGTGATGATGTTTTGAGCTAACGGGATCCTATAAAGGAGCTGTTGTTGTAGCAGACCACGAAACACAGTTGAAATTCCATACACACACACACACACCACACACACATATATATATAATATATATATATTACATATATACATACGCGCGCGCGCCACACACCACACACACACATACACACGCACACGCTCACACACATCAGGTATGTTACTGCAAACAGGAAAAATAGATCTCAAAAAATAAGTTCATGTATATTTTCATTAATATTTAGCAGAGGTAACAGAGTGACTCAAGGTCCGAGAGTTCCGTGTATTGCCAGGTGGCAACACACGAAACTCTCTCGGACCTTCAGTTGCTCTGTTACTTCTGCTAAATATTTATGTGTGTGTGTGTGTGTGTGTGTGCGTGTATACACACACACACACACACACACACACAATATATATATATATATATCCCGTACCCCCCTTATCATTAATGTGAGCACATATTCTTAATAATTGGTACGACTCTCTTTTTGTCTCTCTCTCTCTCATTTTTACTTGATCTGTCCCCCTCTCTCTCTCTCTCTCTCTCTCTCTTCTCTCTACTCATCCTCTTTCTCTCTTCTCTTTACCCTCCTATTTCTTTGTCTCGCTCTGCACTCACAGGTCATTTCTCGACACCCATCCCTTCTCCTCTCTGATCCCTTCTTTCTCTCTCTTCTCTCTCTTTGTTGCGTTTTGTCCCTCCTTCTCTCTCTCTTCCTTTGCTTCTCTTTCTTTTCTTTCCCTTCTCTGTCACGTGACTGTTGGCCGAAATCTGCCTTTCAGCTCCTGACCCTCGTCGTGTTAACATCGTTGTTTTTCGTCCGCCGCTATAAAGGCTTCTTCCAATGCGCCAGAGAAAAAATTTGTTTGCTTGTTATCAGTCGTAAGACACTTGTTGTTTTCACCGTTAATGCTTCTGTATTTCATGTTTCTGTATTCCATTATTGTTTTTTTTTTTGTTTTTTTTTTATATCTGTCCCTTTTGCTGTCCTGTGTTTCGTATGCATTCGATCCTTCTTCCAGGAAATCTACGCTTCCAGCTTAGTTTTTCTAATGCTCGTTGCTTAGTTTTTCTTGGAGGGCTGGCCGTGATCTAGTAATCTCAAGATTAATCAGCCGAAATTACTACGATGATCCGGTTCTTGACTGAAGACTGAGGGGTTCGAATGTCCTGTCCATGTTTATTGTGTCGTCTTCTAAGAGTTATACGTTCTTGTCCATGTTGTATTTTCCTACATACCTTAATATATATATATAGGAGGCGCAATGGCCCAGTGGTTAGGGCAGCGGACTCGCGGTCGTAGGGTGGTGGTGGCGATCCCTGCTGTACTCTTTCACCACTCTTTCTCCCACTCTTTCTTTTGTTGGCCTGATCGCTTAGCCAGCGGGGTGGCGTCATTCGAAGGCTAAAACAATGCGATGGTCTGCTCGGTCACGGTGATATGAGAGAGAGAGAGAGAGGGGGAGAGTAGGCGGAGAGTGAGAGTCGCAGACATAGCTGTGGAGATAAGTGGCTCGCTTTGCAGTCATGTATTTTCGGGGTTCAGTCTTACGGCACGGCACCTTGGCCGAGTCTTGTACTATAAACCCGAGACCGACAAGTGGCTTGTGAATGAATTTGCTTAAACGGAAACAATGTGACTGGTGGGCTTCAAGTTTTAATAACTTCCTTCGCTTTACAAATAAAGGGTTTATAGAGTGTTTACGTCAACAAATCAGAGACTCTGGTGTAACTGAAGGAGAACATCAATAGAGAAATCAAAGAAGTGGAGTCTGAAACTCTTGAGGGTCTTTTGGAAAGAGCTGAAAATGGCTGCCATGTCGGTGTAGTGGTGCTGCAAAATTTGACTTGTGCATATTATTATCCATTATGTCCTTTATATTGTATCAAACTTTATTTGAAGAGTTACTCTTTTACTTGTTACAGTCATTTGACTGCGGCCATGCTGGAGCACCGCCTTTAGTCGAGCAACTCGACCCCAGGACTTATTCTTTGTAAGCCTAGCACTTATTCTATCGGTGTCTTTTGCCGACCCGCTAAGTGACGAGGACGTAAGCACACCAGCATCGGTTGTCAAGCGATGTTTGGGGGGACAAACACAGACACACAAACATATACATACACATACATATATATCTATATATATACATATATACGACGGGCTTCTTTCAGTTTCCGTCTACCAAATCCACTCACAAGGCTTTGGTCGGCCCGAGGCTATAGTAGAAGACACTTGCCCAAGGTGCCACGCAGTGGAACTGAACCCGGAACAATGTGGTTCGTAAGCAAACTACTTACCACACAGCCACTCCTAAGCCTATAATAAGGAAGTTATTAAAACTTGAAGCCTATCAGTCACTTTTGGGATACCTTGCATATCTGTAAGGCATGTGGAATAGTGATCATGAGATTGTACTCGCTAGATCGTGGGTTCGATTCCCAGACTAGGCGACGCGTTGTGTTCTTCAGCAAAACATTTCATTTCACGTTGCTCTGCGAGTGGGAGAGAAGCAGAATCGTTGGATGTCGACAGAAATGCTTTACGGTATGTCTTCCGACTCTCTACATTATGTGTTCAAATCCTACCTGCCTGAAGAAGACAACGGAAAACTGCTCCAATATTATTTCCAAGTCTGGTCATGGTCGCCGAGGCTCCAGTAATCTACTTAACGATGGCACAGGGGAAATGGGCCCTCCCAGATTACACAGACAGTGCTGGAGAAGGTCCATATGCGCAGGACCTTCCAAAGAGCAGACCACCACTACACTAGATATATATATATATATATATATATATATATATAATATATATGTGTTGTGTGTGTGTGTGTGTGTGTGTGTGTGTGTGTGTGTGTGTGTATTTGTGTGTGTATTTGTGTGTGTCTTAGTGTTTGTTTTCTCACCACCCCTTAACAATCGCTATTGGTTTGTTTTCGTACCTTAGCAATTCAGCAATAAAGATACCAATAGATTTGGTATCAAACTTAAGAATAAAAAAGAAAACAAAAATTCCGAAGTCGATTTATTCGACTAATACCCCTCAAAGCGGTGCTCCAGCATAGCCGCAGTTCAAAGGCTGAAAGAAGTAAAAGAGAAAAAAGTGTTTTGTTGTTTTGTTCAACTGTGTGAACAGTATTTGATGGTTCCATCGTACTGACACGAAAGCAACTCAAAAAGGAATTAAACGATTAAACTATATTTTACTGGCTACAGTCATTGGATAGCAGCCATACTGGGGCCATGCCGTAGCACCCACTCGAAGAGTTTAATCGAGCCAATCACAACCGGGCGTTGTGAGTGTTTATTGAGTGAAAACAGTAAAAGCTCCACGAGGCTCCGGCAGGGGATGGTGGTGATCCCTGCTGTACTCTTTCATCGCAACTTTCTCTCACTCTTTCTTCCTGTTTCTGTTGTACCTGTATTTCAAAGGGCCGGCCTTGTCACTCTCTGTGTCACGCTGAATATCCCCGAGAACTACGTTAAGGGTACACGTGTCTGTGGAGTGCTCAGCCACTTACACGTTAATTTCACGAGCAGGCTGTTCCGTTGATCGGATCAACCGGAACCCTCGTCGTCGTAACCGACGGAGTGCTTCCACCAGTACCACCTGTCACGTGATGTGGAAACTAACATGCGCGCACTCACTTATACACTCACACAAACGCACACCTACATGCACACATATATGTACAAGCAGTCGCTCAACTGCTAATCATTAAAAAGTGAAGGAAATTGTAATGCGATGATTATTTGATGGACTTTATATAATTTATGTACAATTTTATAGACTTATTTCACAACACTCTCCCTCTTTCTCTCTCACTCTTCGTCTTAGCGTATTTTTCACTCTCGTTTTTCTTTCGTTCTTCACCTTTCCCTTCAACTAATCACGTGAAAGGCTAAGTAATGAAAGAAAAAAATCTTAGTTAAAAAAATACACATTTCACTTACAACCACCTGCACCTCCCCTCTCTTTCCCCACCCGCATCCGCCTCCCTTCAACTAATCACGCGAAAGCGTTACGGATGGGCTAAGTAACGGAGTGACAAGTGGAAATATTATAAAGCGTGTACGATAGGGCAGTGACCTGGAAGAATCGTTAGCACACCGGGCAAACTGATTTGTGGCATTTCGTCCGTGTTTACGTTCTGAGTTCAAATTCTGCTGAAGTAGTCTTTGCCTCTTAACTTTCATTGAACTACCACACTAGACATCCGGTTAACCCTGAGTAACACGACTTTTGATCATAAGCGATCCAGTCATAACCATCACGTGGATAATTTAGACTGCAATATACAAGATGGTAACATATTAATGTAGATAAACTTGACAACTCCTAAACATAATACGAGTCTTACGGTTCACAGAGCAGGTAACCCGGTTTCCACGGCGTAAATGGACCAAGGTCACAGCACTGACCCCAGTCGGTAGCAAGATTACCCGCTTACAGCTGAATGGATTCAGACAGCATGAAATGAAATCTCTTACAGAAGAGTACAACGCACAGCCCGGTCCGGAAATTTAAGCCACAATTTTGCGATCGTGAGTACATCGCCTTAACAACTCAGCCACGCAATTTCACTCCTCCAAAATAATAAGGTGGTATTCGGTTTCTTTTAGCTGCTAGTTACGCTAGAACTCCAGTACAGCACATCCAAACATTATTTATACATTCATTCGTCTATCGGTCAATTTATATAAATCTATGTCATGGTTTGCTCACCCCTTTACAATTTTTACCACGCTCAATAGCTTCTATATCTTCTCTTCTTTGGTTTATCAGTCTCTCATTTTTGAATCTATATATCTATATATATGAATATAATATATATATATATATATATATATATATATATATTATATATATATATATATATATATATATATATATATGTCTCTTTCTAGCCAGCTATCTCCTCCATTGCTTACAAAACTGTCCAAAGATGGAGACGTGTTTATTGTTTAAGCTGTCTAAGTATTTCACTTTCGAAAACGAAAGATTAAATTTAGTGGGAAGCCAAACAAAGAAGAAAACATTGTATGTGTATTTGCTTGCACACAGATACAGAACCACACACACAACACAAAACACATACACACTTATTTGACTTACACACAAACATACGCACATGAAACACACAAAGATATTCATATTTCTATATTTGCTTCCGTTCCTATATATATGTGTGTATTTGTGAATACACAAGTTTCTGTATATATATATATATATATAGGATGGGATCAGACATGCAACAGAAATCAACATAGAAACTTTAAGAAAAGTTCAACACACAACAACCCTCCCCCGAAAATACTACCTTACATATAATACAACCCCAGAAACAAAGAAGCCTTCACCATCATCACCCAGAATTTACCAATACTTCATAAAGACCCCAAATTAAAGGAAATTCTAAACATTCACCAAATCATTAAAAGCTACAAACAC
>NW_021836924.1:0-2500 GCF_006345805.1 Octopus sinensis | reverse complement strand
CGTCAGTGACTGGTAACATGTAACCCAGTACAACCTGTTGCATGGTCGGGTCGTCGGCGACTAAACCGGCAACCCCACCAAATTTGCTTGGTGAGGAGGGTGTTTATTGGACACCCTGCGGGATGAAAAACAAAATCCGTCAAAGGGCGGAGGAACTCTTGAGAGTCAACGGCCATCTAATAAATGTCTTAAGGCTGTATCATGCGCGGGAACATAGAAATAATCGGACTGAATAGCCGATCGCGCGGTTAAACCATTGGGAGTGAAGGACTTCTAGCCCTTGTTAGGGCAACCTTCTAGGAGAAGGTAACTCAGGTAACTGGGATAACTCCGACATAAAACTTGCAGCTCAGTGGTTACCGATGATGTTGACTTGTTCTTCTTTTCGGATTATGGCTGCTGTTGCTTCGTGTGTGGGATTGACTCAGTGCACAGCTTTTCCTCACTTAAAAAAATTTTCTTGCACAGGCATTGCACGATAACAACATTGATTGAGCTTCGTGCAATGGCCATACTCGATAACGAGGGGGCAGCCACCATGTTATATATGCATATGTATATACATTATATACATACACACACATGCTTATATGTGTGTGTGTGTGAACAGATAGATATATGTAGATATAAATATATATACACAAACACATATATATATATATGTATGAATGTGTATGTATGTATGTATGTATGTATGTATGTATGTATGTATATACGACAGGCTTGTTTGATTCCCTTTTTACCAAATCCACTGACAACCCTTGGTGGGCCTGAGGCTATAGTGAAGGACATTTGCCTTTGCCGAACGTGGCTTGCAATGGAAAAGCACTCTACCACTACGCCTGCACCAATCTACACAAAAACACCGGCAGATTTAAACTTATATACATATATATATATATATATATAGTATATCATCATCATCATCATCATCATCATCATCATTGTCATTATTATTATCATCACCATCGTCATCATCGTCTTCTTCATCCTTTTTATCCTCATCAGTTAACGTCCGATTTCTGGCTGGCTGCGTTGGATGGCTTGACAAGCACTGGAATCCGCGTTTCCTACTAGGCTCTCTTGTCCGTTTTGGCATGTTTTTCTTCTAGGATGCTCGTAACGCAAACTAATTTACTGTGTGTATAATGGGTGCTTTTTAAGTGGCACCAGCCACCAGTGCTATTTTTACCTGGCATCAGCACCAGTGCTTTTCTACGTGGCATCAACATCAGTGTTTTCTTTTACTTGTCAGTAGCACCAGTACTTTTACCGTTGCACCAGGACCAGGGGCTTTTAACGCAGCAGCACCACCAGTACTTTGTTAAGTAGAATCAGCACCAGTGTCTTTATTTTCCCTTGGCACCAGTACCTGTGTTTTAATGTGAATCAGCACCAGTGTTTTTCTTTGTTACGTGGAAGCAGCACTAGCGCTTTCTTTTTGTCGCGACCCCAGAACCAATATTTTTAACGTTGCACCAGATCCAGGTCTTTGAACGTAGAAGCACAACAGTGCTTTGTTAAGTAGAATCAGGATATATATATCACATATATATATATATGTATATATATGATATGATTTAATATAATATAATGTAATATAATATATATATTATAGATGTATATATATATATAGAGAGAGAGAGAGACATATATCCACACAAATATATAGTTGTATGTATATTCATATGTAAGTATTAATATACATGTGTATATATATATATATGATATATAGATATATATATATATATATGTATATATATATATATATATATATATACAGAAACTTGTGTATTCACAAATACACACATATATATATATAAAATAAATATTAAGTAAGAGGATCCTCCGTCGGTTGCGCGGGTGAGTGTGAGTACTCCAGTTGCTGAACTACTGAAACATTTCATTAATATTGAATTGAACATGTATGCTATAGGTCCTTGACCCCTAATGTAACACTTGGCCGGAATAATTGTGGCACACGTGTCATCATGTAAGTATGCGTAACAAAGCTGCCCTTTTTTAATTACTGGTACTCTCTGTCTAACGATTTGTTACATTTTAATAACTTTAATAACTGTACACACACACGTACACACACACACACACACACACACATTCACGCTAACTTACACCTATACACAATTATGTACACTCATATATGCACATGCTTTTCTTAACGCTTGACCAGCACCAGGGATTTTAACGCGGCAACAATAGATGAAGCAGCTGGAGCTGCACCAGCAGCAGCAGTAACAACAACAACAACAACAACAACGCGACTACAGCCGCATTGACAACCACTAAAACAGGAAGCAACAATGGACACATCAACAAACATGCAACATAAGCAACAACAACACGAACAACAAGAGTTTGAAACAGCAGAAACAGTAGGCACGAGAAATGGAAGGGAGATTACCACCGCCGCCGCCATATATTTATCTAATGCTATTATATACTGAATATATATGTTCGATTTCATGTTCGTACACGTGCG
>NW_021836923.1:7500-22364 GCF_006345805.1 Octopus sinensis | reverse complement strand
GTCAAGCGGTGGCGGGGGAACAAACACAGACACAAAGATTCACACACACGCACATACACACACACACACACACACACACATACACACACATGATGGGCTTCTTTTAGTTTCCGTCTACCAAAACCACTCACAAAGCTTTGGTCATCCCGAGGCTATAGTAGAAGACACTTGCCCAAGGTGCCACGCAGTGGGACTGAACCCGGAACCATGTGGTTAGTAAGCAAGCTACTTACCACACAGCCTATATCCAATCTTTTTCACGTAAACTTATATGGACCCTTAAGGGTCATAACGGCCCCTAAGTGTCATATGGACCCTAGTTGAGAATCGCAGATGTAGACGATCCCGAGTTGTTGTTTAATGATGTGGTGGTGACCTGTAGTGCAGCGGCGGCGGTGGTGATGGTAGTGGTGATGGCGGTGGCAGTGGTGGTGGTGGTGGTGGTAGTGTTGGTGATGGTGTTAATGATGATGGTGACGGGGACAAAGGTGGTGGTGTTGGCGATGTTGATAGTGTGAGATGAAGAGCGGAAGGAGGAGAAAGAAGATGGTGGTGGTCTGGATTGTTGTGTTATGCGGTGCGTATGCGTGCGTACGTGCGTGTGCGCATGCGTGTATGCGTATGCGCGTGTGCGTATGCACGTGTTTGTATGTGTGTGTGTGTGTGTGTGTGTGTGTGTGTGATACAGTGTGGAGATGGGTCACGTTGATTTATTGTATTTCACGATGTTCCCAGTGACACGGAGGTGGAGAAAGAGGAGGGTGTTGGCTGGGGGGGGGAGTGCGGGGCGGTGGGAGGGAAGAGAACTGAAGGGGGTAGGCGCGGTCGGACACGGGTGCGGGTGTGTGTTTGCGTGTATGTAGGTGGGTGGAAGCTCGAAGGCGAAGTGCTGCGAACATTGTCGCAAGGGAACAAACCCTAGCCGGGTGGAGAGGCGTCTTTGGTGGTAGTGGCGGTGGTGGTAGTGGTTGGTAGTGGTAGTGGTAGTGGTGATGATGGTGGTGGTTTTTGTAGTGGTTGTAGTGGTTATAATAGTAGTGGTTGAAGTGGTGATGGTGGTAGTGGTTGTGGTGATGATGATGGTAGAAGTGGTTGTGGTTGTTGTGATGGTGGTAGTGGTGGTTGTTGTGGTGGTGGTAGTGGTTGTGGTGATGATGATGGTAGAAGTGGTTGTGGTGGAGGTGGTGGTGATGCTGCTGTTGATTGTCTTGGTGTTTGCGGTGATGGTAGTGAAAGTGATGATGGTGGTGGTTGTGGTGATGATGGTGGTAGTTGTAGTGACTGTTGTGGTTATGGTGGTAGTGGTTGTGGTGGTTGAAGTGGTGATGGTGGTAGTGGAAGTGGTGATGGTGGTAGTGGTGGTGGTTGTGGTGGTGGTAGTGGTTGTAGTGCTGATTGTGGTAGTAGTGGTTGTGGTGGTGGTGGTAGTGGTGGACGCGTGATGTTGATTGTGTTGGTGGTGGTGGTGATGGTAGTGAAAGTGATGGTTGTGGTGGTAGTTGTAGTGGTTATGGTGGTAGTATTTGTGGTGGTGGTGGTTGAAGTGGTGATGGTGGTAGTGGTGGCGGTTGTGGTGGTGTTAGTGGTTGTAGTGCTGGTTGTGGTGGTGGTGGTTGTGGTGGTGGTTGTAGTGGTTTTGGTGGTGGTGGTAGTGGTTATGGTGGTAGTATTTGTGGTGGTGGTGGTTGAAGTGGTGATGGTGGTAGTGGTGACGGTTGTGGTGGTGGTAGTGGTTGTAGTGCTGGTTGTGGTGGTGGTGGTGGTGGGGGTAGTGGTTGTGGTGGTAGTGGTTTTGGTTGTGGTGGTGGTGGTAGTAATGGTTATGGTGGTAGTGGTTGTGGTGGTTGTGGTGATGATGATGATGATGGTGGTTGTGTGGTGGTAGTGGCGGTGGTGAGGCTTGCTTTGTGGGTGGAGTGATTTGATTGTTAATGCGGTGGTGTTTGGTGATGAGTTATAATAATGGTAGTAAGAAAGAGAGTTGGTTGGCCTTTGGAAGATGAGGGCAGAGGAGCGGTTTGGTAGCTCACGGGTCACGTTTGGTAGCGATGATTGGGTGAGTTGGGGTTCTGAGGCGGGTGAGCATTGAGTGGCTGAGCGGTTTGAGATCTTTGTGGGACGTGTGTGTATGCGTGTGTGTGTGTGTGTGTGTGTGTGTGTGTGTGTGTGTGTGTGTGTGTGTGTGTGTAAAGGTCAGGCTTATGAAATTAGAAGAGGCATCAAGTTAACGGCTTATTATGTGGTAGGGAAGCCCTGCGACTGAGTTGTGTGGCGGCGTTGATGGCGATGGTGATGCTGATGTTGATAGTGATGGTGATGGTAGAAAAATTCTGTTTTCCTTATATTTTGTTCTTTATTTTTCTTATTTTATTCTTTTTCTCTGTTCAAGGAACAAACAGGAACAAGTAAATCACACACACATATTTTACACACGATCACACGGATACACACTTACACACATTTACACACATTAACACACTACACAATTACACACCCACATGCATACTCAAACACGCTCCAACACACACACATGCACACACATTCACACACACTCATGCATATTCATACATATGAGTTAACAGGGTCATGAATACAGACACAGCAGAAAGAGAGAGAAAGAAAGAGAGAGAGAGAGAGAGAGAGAGAGAGAGGAGAGAGAGGAGAGAGAGAGAGAAACGAGATAAACTGCGGTCAATTTGTTCGACTAAAACCCTTCAAGATGGTGCCCCAGCATGGCCGCAGTCCAATAACTGAAACAAGTAAAAGATCTATGATAATAAAGATAAAGCAAGCCGCAAAAAGTTAATATAGGCGTAGGAGTGGCTGTGTGGTAAATAGCTTGCTTACGAACCACACTGTTCCGGGTTCAGTCCCACTGCGTGCAACCTTGGGCAAGTGTCTTCTACTATAGCCTCGGGCCAACCAAACGCCTTGTGAGTGGATATGGTAGTCGGAAACAGAAAGAAGCCCGTCGTATATATGTATACATGTATACATGTGTGTAGATGTTTGTGTGTCTGTGTTTGTCCCCCCCCCCAACATCGCCTGACAACCGATGCTGGTGTGTTTAACGTCTCCGTAACTTAGCGATTCGGCAAAAGAGACCGATAGAATAAGTACTAGGCTTACAAAGAATTGGGGTCGATTTGCTCGACTAAAGGCGGTGCTCCAGCATGGCCACAGTCACATGACTGAAACAAGTAAAAGAGTAAAAGAGTATTCATTATTTTGCCATAGCATCGTAGCCACTGCAGTTTTTGTTCTGGGTGTTTGCGTGGTTTAGTAACCCTTATGTAATGATTTTTATTGAAATTGAGATAAAGATAGTGAGGATATCTAATGAAAATATTTCGGGTCTTGGCACATCATCAGACCGTGTTTTCTGTTCATTGATAACACAATGAATTTTGATACATGTTTTAGTTTAATCACTTTAGTCGATTTCCACAGGATTTGGGAGACGTCAGATTCCACCAGACATGAAGGTAATAGAAGCAAGATATTAAGGAATGACGGTATACGAATATGATGACTGGTTACTGTTGGAGTATAAAAAGATACATCCCAATGCTAACACATTCAGAGATTTGTTTCTTAATAATGACATTTGACAGCTTTTAGCTTATAATTTGCGGATTTAGTTGTGTTTAAGATTCTGTATCTCCTTTTGTATTTCCCTATCGTAGGCAAAAGACATCCAGATTTCTGGTCAAAATCTCTTTTCCTTTTTTTTCGCCCTATTCAAGCCTAGCCAGGCTCATGGGCCCGGTTTCCCGGTTTCTGTGGCGTATGTGTTCCCCCCAGCTGGACGGGACGCCAGTCCATCGCAGCGTTACTCAAGAAACAGGAAGAGAGAGTGAGAGAAAGTTGTGGCGAAAGAGTACAACAGGGGTCGCCACCCCCACCCACTGCCGGAGCGTCGCGGAGCTTTTAGGCGTTTTCGCTCACTAAACACACACAACGCCCGGTCTAGGAATCGAAACAGCGATCCTCCGACCGCGAGTCTGCTGCTCTAACCACTGGGCCATTGCGCCTCCACGACCAAAATCTTATTACAATTAAGCTATCTATTCACAAGACCTACTACATTCGTAATCTTACAATACTTTATGCAAGGGAAGGTTGATAATGAAGCATTTCTCAAACTTTGTTCACGGCTCAGTTCTCCCAAAGTCAGACCAGGGCACAAAATGGAGGAAATTTATATTTTTTTGTGAAAAATCAAGGTAGTGCCTATACAAAGATGTTGATGAGATTGGTGAGGACAAACGGCATGTCTATATTCAGCTCGCAAAAAGTTCTTCAGAAACCTTTATCTGTTCAACAGAAACATTTCTGTTCCCAAAATCTGTAGACCGTGTAATGGTGCTGGTGGAGATGGTGGTGGTGGTGTGGTGGTGTAATGGTGATGGTGGTGGTGGTGGTACTCGTATTCTAATCACGACAAGCGTTGTTTTTTTTTTAGTATTTGGCTTGTTGATGTGATCTCACCTGCTGAAACAGATCACCATCACCACAACCACCACCAGCATTATCCCCACCATCTTCATCGTCACTATTACCACTACCATTACCACATCACAACCACCATCACCATCACCACCACATCACCATCTTCACCAGCACCATTATCACCATCCCTACAACTACCATCATCACCACCATTGCACCACTACCACCACTACCACCACATTACTACTACCATCACCGTCACTATCTCACAACCATCATCAACACCACGACCACCACCACGACCACCACCACCACCACCACGACCACCACCACACCCACCACGACCACCACCACGACCACGACCACCACCACCACGACCACCACCACACCACGACCACCACCACCACCACGACCACCACCACCACACCACCACCACCACAACCACCACCACACCACCACCACCACCACCACCACCACCACACCACCACCACAATCACCACCACAACCACCACCACCACCATCTCCGCCAGCATCATTAAAACCATGATGACGACGACGACCACCACCACCGCCGCCATCGCCGCCACCATCATTACCACTGTTATTGTTATCACCACTCTACTATTACCATCATCACCATTAAAATTACCATCATCACCATTGCTGTCTACTACCATCACCACCACCACCAACACACCACCACCAACACCACCACCACCACCAACACCACCACCACCACCAACACCATCTTATAACCATCACACCAACACTAGCACCAACACATTTGCCATCGCCGTCGCCAACCGTCACCAACGCTATTTCGCGTTTCTGTATTTTTGTTCACGGCATGACTGAAGACTTTTGAAGTCCTTCAGGACCCTGCGTTGACTCCTGTAGGGTTATTTACATAAAGACGAAGACATAATCTTTCCTTCTTTGGGACTAACTCCCGCCTCTCTCTTTCTTTCTCTTTCAATCTCTCTCTCTCTTTCACACACATGCCCATACACACTTTTCCTAGCTTCCTTTCGGTGTCTCTCTCTTAAGCTCGCACGATTTAATGTACGGAAAAACATTAAGTTCTCTCTCACTCACAAACACACTCGTATCACGTGTACATGCATACGTTCTCTCTTCGCCTCTCACACACAGAAGCGAATACCATTCCACGCGGGTACATACACATCCATCACATATTCACAAATATACACTCCTCCCTCAGCTTCTATATACCTTCTCTCTCTCTTTCTCTCTCTCTCTCTTTCTCATACACTCACGCACGTGCACACATTCAGTCATACATACACACATGCGCACTCCGTTCCTTATTTTCTCTCATGTTCACAATGTTCAGTCTCATA
Organism: Octopus sinensis; assembly: GCF_006345805.1. NCBI lineage: Eukaryota > Metazoa > Mollusca > Cephalopoda > Octopoda > Octopodidae > Octopus > Octopus sinensis. The sequence continues at coordinate 16,551 of NW_021836923.1, read as the reverse complement.
CACACTTAATCCGCTGTTCAGAGAATTAAGCGATAACGTTGTCAGCTCCCTCATTGACCAATGCTCTGTCTGTCTGACAGTCTGTCTATCTGTCTGTCTGTCTGTCTCCCCCCTCTCTCTCTAATGACCAAATTATAAGTTGGTGTCCAAGACCAAAAGCTCTCTCTCTTCCTTCTCACTCTTTCTTTCTTTCTTTCTTTCTTTGTCTCTGTCTGTCTGTCTGTCCCTCTCTCTCTCTCTCTCTCTCTCTCTCTCTGTATATATGGGTACAGGACGTCACCAACTGTGTAAACAACATGAAGTACGAAAACAAACAAGTTAAATACGCAAACAACGACAGTAAAAAACATGGAAAACAGGACAAGTAAAACAAAGAAAGACCCTTCATCAGTTGTAGGCCCTGTATCTATTCCTCATTTCGAGCATTCAACGGCAATATGAGTCTTCGAACACAGTTGCTCCCATAAATTCCAAAATAAAATTTTGGATTCATGGAGGGTCAAAATTGGGAACAAAACAGGACAGTGGAGACATACAGGGAAACGAAACGAGAGCAAACATGGAGGGTCGTTAGACCAGAACGAGAGGAAAATAGCTGGGAGAAATATTTTCTTTGAAAGGAGGAAAGATAGAACAGAGAGATAGAAGGCATCCAGTCCTTAGAACGTCGAGCAGGAAAAGAAAGATGGCCACGTGAGGTAAAGAAAGATGGACGATGGTCACGTGTGAGCAACGAGAGAAAGAAAAAGAGAAAGAGGGGAGAGAGAGAGACAGATAGAAAACGGTGAAGGGGAGAAAAGGGAATTAGAGATGGATGGGAAAGAAAACAGTATAGAATGGTTAAGGTAAACATCCTTGGAAATGGACGGCATTCAATTATATATATATATATATATATATATATATATATATATATAATATATATTATAATATATATATATATATATATGTATGTGTGTGTGCGTTTGACCCCCCCAATCGTTTGACCCCCCCCAATCATTTGACAACCGATACGGGTGTATTTACGTTCACGTAACTTAGCGATTCGGTAAGGGACCGATAGAATAAGTAGTAGGCTTACAAAGAACAAATCCTGCGGTCGATTTGCTCGACTAAAGGTGGTGCTCCAGCATGGCCGTAGTCAAATGACTGAATCAAGTAAAACAATAAAAGAATATATATATATTTTACTTTTGTTCGTTTCTACAATTCCGAAGCATACATACATACATACATATCTATCTATCTATCTATCTATCTATCTATCTATCTATCTATCTATCTATCTATCTATCTATCTATCTATCTATATATCTATCTATCTATCTATCTATATAAAGGATCTAGATTATCCTATCAGGTGGTGCTATTAAGTTAGACACGGCCTGGACCAATCTAAGTATATATATATATATATATATATATATACATATGCATGCTTTAGAATTGTAGAAAAGAACAAAAGCAAAAGACAGAGATAGTTGGGGCAACAACAATATATGTTAGTTTGACGCTCAGGAAAAATGGAAGTCTTTGACGTTTCGAACCACCGTTCTTTTAGAGAAAGAGATGCAGAAAGGAAACAGATGGCGAGAGGGAAGAAAAACGGATATATATTGAATATCTGTCTGTCTGTCCGTCTGTCTGTCTGTCTGTCTGTCTGTCAATCTATCTATCTATCTATCTATCTATCTATCTATCTATCTATCTATCTGTCTGTCTGTCTGTCTGCCTGCCTGCCTGCCTGCCTGTCTGTCTGTCTGTCTGTCTGTCTGTCTCTCTCTCTCTCTCTCTCTCTCTCTCTCTCTCTCTCTCTCTCTCTCTCTCTCTCTCTCTCTCTAAGTCTTGAAAACAGTTTCACTGCGGTTTCCTCCACGTTTGTCACAATGCCAGCTAGTATTCCCACCAAGACCTCACGTTCTTTCTTTCTTTCCTTTTTTCTTCCCTCCTTTCTTTCTTTCCTTCTTTCTTTCTTTCTTTCTTTCTTTCTTCCTTCCTTCCTTCCTTCTCCCTCTCTCTCATTATGTGTATCTGTGTTTGTGTGTGTTTTGTGTGTGTTAGTGTGATTCTCCATATGTGCATGGGCATTTGTGTGTAGGTACCTGTTTGTGCGAGATGTGTATGAGTGTGTTTGAGTGAAAACCTTTGTGCGTTGTTTCATTGTACGTCGGTCTCCCTCGGCGACAACTTCCAGCCATTCACTCACTGATTTATGGCCGTTCTCAGTCGGGAAGCGAGTGAGCTTTACGCGCAGAACTCAGCTACGAACTCAGTTGCGAGGCGAGCAGCAGACGCACCGGGCCTCCAATGCAAATGCAATATTTAAATAACTTGTACAGCATGTACAAAAACATCGTCATCAACAGCTGCTGCGGCTACTACTACTACTACTACTACTACTACTACTACTACTACTACTACTACTACTACTACTACTACTACTACTACTACAGCAACTGTTGTTAGTACTACTTGTACAGCATGTACAAAAACATCATCAGCAACAGCTGCTGCGGCTACCACAACTACTCCTACTACTACCACCATCACTACTACAGCTGCTACTACTACTACCACCACCATCACCTCTACTACTACAGCTGTTGCTACTACTACTACTACTACTACTGCTACTACTACTACTACTGCTGCTACTACTACTACTACTACCACCACCACCACCACCATCACCTCCACTACTACTACTACTACTACTACTACTACTACTACTACTACTACTGGATTCTTTTTCTTATGGTCATTTCTTCTACTTCTCATTCTTTTTCTTCTCTTTCTCCTTCATGGTCTTCCTTTTTATCCCTACTACAACATAAGCGCGTGTCGTCTTAATCCTCCTTCTTGTTAATCTTTCCCTCAAACTTCTGCTATTCATGCTGTGGTTTTCCAAGAACATTCGTCTCCGTCTACCATCATCCCTCACCATCATTCATTTTTTTTCATCGTCTTTACTTAATCCCAGTTCAATCTTCTCAAAGATGTCACAGCAACATCTTTGGTTTCAGATGAAAAGAGACACAAAAAAAAAGCAAAACAAAAAAGAAAAAAAAACAAAAGAAAAAAGAAAAAATATCAACAAAATTGTCACTGCAGGAAGGAAGAGAATTATAGGACACAGTGATAATGATGGTGGTGGTGATAATGATGATGGTGTTGGTCACAGTGGTGACGTTGGTAGTGGTGATAATGGTGATGATGGTGTTGGTGGTAGTGACGGTGGTGACGACGATGATGGTAGTGATGATGATGATGATAGTGGTAGTGGTAGTGGTGATGACGGTAGTCGTGGTAGCGGTAATGATGACGATGATGATGATGGTGGTGGTAGTGACGGTGGTGACGACGATGATGGTAGTGATGATGATGGTGGTAGTGGTAGTGGTGATTGCGGTAGTCGTGGTAGCGATGATGATGATGATGATGATGATGGTTGTGGTGGTGGTGGTGGTTTGGTCGTGATTATAAAATATGGTTACGAAACAATGGGAAACTATAGGTGATCCAGCAGCGCACTCGAACCCACATACCTGAAGACGTGCAGGTACACAGCTATCATTGGATCATATTCGTACAATAATGCACGTAATATGTGAAACCATCAGCGGTATTAAAGCACAAAAAGGCGGCGAGCTGGCAGAAACGTTAGCACGCCGGGCGAAATGCTTAGCGGTATTTCGTCTGTCGTTACGTTGTGAGTTCAAATTCTGCCGAGGTCGACTTTGCATTTCATCCTTTCGGGGTCGATAAATTAAGTACCAGTTACGCACTGGGGTCGATGTAATCGACTTAATACCTATGTCTGTCCTTGTTTGTCCCCTCTGTGTTTAGCTCCTTGTGGGTAATAAAGAATAGGTATTTCGTCTGCCGTTACGTTGTGAGTTCAAATTCCGCCGAGGTCGACTTTGCCTTTCATTCTTTCGGGGTCGATAAATTAAGTACCAGTTACGCACTGGGGTCGATGTAATCGACTTAATCCCATGTCTGTCCTTGTTTGTCCCCTCTGTGTTTAGCCCCTTGTGGGTAATAAAGAAATAGGTATTTCGTCTGCCGCTACGTTCTGAGTTCAAATTCCGCCGAGGTCGACTTTGCCTTTCATCCTTTCGGGGTCGATAAATTAAGTACCAGTTACGCACTGGGGTCGATGTAATCGACTTAATACCTATGTCTGTCCTTGTTTGTCCCCTCTATGTTTAGCCCCTTGTGGGTAATAAAGAAATAGGTATTAAAGCACAGAAACATTTGTAGAGATTTGGATTAAATCCTGTTCATTCCATTGTTTTTTTTCGTATTATAATTTATATACACACACACACGTGCACGCGCATCACACAAACACTGTTGCATATACATACATACACCCATGTAAACACGTGTATGCGTGTGTTCGTCCTCATTTGGAAAAAATAAATATACGTAAACACTTCACGCGCAATATTCCGATTAACTTGTACAAAATTTATACTGACCCCTAGCAATTGTCTTTTTCTGTTTTAACCAAAGCAAGTAACAAATCCATGGCTTAATGACTGCTAAAGCACACTGCAGTAATCCATCGACTATCGCGGGTGTTACGTTGCAGCGCTTACATCCCCGCGATAGGTGAAAATCCGCGATAGTAGAAACAGTGCTGTACTGTATATTTTATTATTATTATTTTAATATTATTATTTTAATAATTTGTGTATATTTATTTTACACCATGGAGAAATCGACATAAGCTTGAATAATAAATCGCGATAGGTGAACTAGAATAGGTGAACCGCGGTATGGCGAGGGATTACTGTAATATCTTGTCTTGCAATGCATTAGCAGGCTTTAAGGCGGCGATCTGGCAGAATCGCTACCGTGCCAGGTAAAAGTCTTATTGGCATTTCATCCGTCTTTACGTTCTGAGTTCAAACTCAGCCAAGTTCGACTTCACTTTTTATATTTTCGGGGTCAATAAACTAAGTCTCAGTTGAGCACTGGGGACGATGTAATTGACCTGCCCCACCCCAACCCCGAAATTTCTGGCCTCGTGACAAGATTTTGAGCCAATAAGCACAGGCCTTGGTGTGTAGTAAGAAGTTTGCTTCCCAACCCCATGGTTTCGAATTGAATCCTACTGCGTGGCACCTTAGGCAAGTGTCTTCTATTATAGTCTCGGGATGACCAAAGCTTTGTAAGTGGATTTGGTAGACGGAAACCGAAAGGAGTCCGTTGTATATATATATATATAAGAAATACTAAATTTCTAAATCTCTCGTAGAGACATGTACGGTGGTGGGGCGATAGAATGGTTGTATACTGTCAATCTAACACGAACGTGACAGTATAGCCCTAGGAAGCATCGACGCCTCCTGATGGCTTTGACACATTTTTCCCTGTGTCCTTATATACATTTACGAAGGGGAGAAAAACACCCCCGGCCGCCGGAGCTGCATCTAGGGACACGTGTTTCAGGATCATTGTCCTTCATCGGCCTAGAGTAGCAGACACCGGTCAAAGCCATCAGGAGGCGTCGATGCTTCCTAGGGTTATACAGCGGTGGTGTACCCCCCTACTGTCACGTTCGTTTTAGATTGACAGTATACAACCATTCTATCGCCCCACCACCGAACATGTCTCTACGAGAGATTTAGAAATTTAGTATTTCTTATTTTGCTAATCAGTGAATAGACTTCACTGAATTATAGATATATTCAATACGAAGTCGAGACAAATATCGCCAGCTGACCGGTGTCTGCTACTCTAGGCCGATGAAGGACAATGATCCTGAAACACGTATCCCTAGATGCAGCTCCGGCGGCCGGGGGTGTTTGTCTTCCCTTCGTAAATGTATATAAGGACACAGGGAAAAATGTGTCAAAGCCATCAGGAGGCGTCGATTCTTCCTAGGGCTATACAGCGGTGGTGTACCCCCCTACTGTCACGTTCGTTTTAGATTGACAGTATACAACCATTCTATCGCCCCACCACCGAACATGTCTCTACGAGAGATTTAGAAATTTAGTATTTCTTATTTTGCTAATCAGTGAATAGACTTCACTGAATTATAGATATATTCAATACGAAGTCGAGACAAATATCGCCAGCTGACCGGTGTCTGCTACTCTAGGCCGATGAAGGACAATGATCCTGAAACACGTATCCCTAGATGCAGCTCCGGCGGCCGGGGGTGTTTGTCTCCCCTTCGTAAATGTATATAAGGACACAGGGGAAAATGTGTCAAAGCCATCAGGAGGCGTCGATGCTTCCTAGGGCTATACAGCGGTGGTGTACCCCCCTATATATATATATATATATAATATATATATATATATATATTATATATATATATATATATATATATATATATATATGTCTTTGTATCTGTGTTTGTTTCCTCCACCATAGTTTGACAACTGATTTTGGTGCGTGTAAGTCCTCGTAACTTAGTGGTTCAGCAAAAGAGACCGATAGAGTAAGTCCTGGGGTCGATTTTTTCGACTAAAAAAAAACCTTTAAGGTGGTGCTCCAGCATGGCTGCAGTTATATGACTGAAACAAGTAAAAGAGTTAAAGAATAATACATTATCAAGCTCTATATTAATCCAACTGCTTGATCCTCCATTAGCATTTTTGCATTTGTTTTCTCATTTATCATTTTAAAAATTAATATATATTTTCGTCTATATCCCTCATATCCGGCCACAGCTATTTAGGATACAGTTACACAACATTTAACCTTAAGACTGCCCTGTACCGATCTTCGAACATCCAATTAACCTTTAGTAAACTCACAAATATCCACTTTACATTTTACATTTAACATTCAAATGTTGAATTAACCGACGTAGGTTGCTGTGTGGTTTAGAAGCTTGCTTTCACATCATGTCTCTTGGTTTCTTTCCCACTGCGTGGTGACGCCTACGGCCAATGTCTTTTGCTTTAATCCGGGGCTGACCAAAGCCTTGTGAGTGAATTTGTTTGACAGAAACTGAAAGTAGTCCGCCGTATTTATGCAGATATGTGGGTATATCTGTGTGGGCTTGTCTTTGTTCCCTATACTGCTTGACATTGCTTCGACTGTAATTTAGTGTTTCTGCGAAAGACAGCCATAAAATAAATATAACTACTTAAAAAAATGTAGTAGGTCAGAGTTATTCGATTAAACCCGACAAGGCGATGCCCCAGCATGTCTGCAGTCCAATGACTGAAACAAATGCGCGGTATTTCGTCTGCCGTTACGTTCTGAGTTCAAATTCCGCCGAGGTCGACTTTGCCTTTCATCCTTTCAGGGTCGATAAATCAAGTACCAGTCATGCACTGGGGTCGATGTAATCGACTTAATCCCTTTGTCTGTCCTTGTTTGTCCTCTCTATATTTAGCCCCCTGTAAGCAATCACGAATCGTTTTGTGAGACTGAATCTCAGTTGTGCAACACTGTTGCAATCAGTCCATAATTGCTTGGAATAATGATTCCCAAACAACCACACATACGCACACACACACACACACACACACACATGTTCAGACATACAACCTCGCGTGCGCGCACACACACACTCACACATATACACTCACACACAGAAACATTCAAATGGATGCACTACTTCCAGATATTTACAAACCACATACAAATTCGCACACACTACCTACATAAAGTAGGTATATTTATTTTTTTGTTGCCCACAGGGGGCTAAACATAGAGGGGACAAACAAGGACAGACAAAGGGATTAAGTCGATTACATCGACCCCAGTGCGTAACTGGTACTTAATTTATCGACCCCGAAAGAATGAAAGGCAAAGTCGACCTCGGCGGAATTTGAACTCAGAACGTAACGGCAGACGAAATACGGCTACGCATTTCACTCGGCGTGCTAACGTTTCTGCCAGCTCGCCGCCTTAAATAGGTATATTGATAAGTTCATAAATGTAATCAATTGGTTGAGCGATAGACGAACACACATCTCTCTCTCTCTCTCTTTGACACACATATACACACACAGTCTCTCTCTCTTTCTCTCTTACTCCCGCATACACATACACACAGACCGCCATGTTGAATCGTTAGCTCCTGCACGCATTTTTTTTCTCTCCTTGTTTCTCTCCGTGTTTCTTTTCTGTTGAAGAGCGTAGGCTCGAAATGTAAAAGACTTGTTTTATTTCTATTCCTGAGCGCCATACTAATACAATTGTTTGTTTGTACTCCACCTGCCTTCGTCTTTTGTTTATTTTCGTAAAGCTTCCTGTTATATATATATATATGTATTTTTATTGAAATGGATAAATGAATTATCTTGTTACGGATTATTCAAAATTTAACCGATACCTGGGTAGCAAAAATCACAACAGAAAAGACACGGTTGAGGTCACGACCATGGGGTGTCGCAACCGTGCCTTAGCGCGGGTAATTGAAGTTTTATATATTTAGTGAAGGAAGAAATGGAGCTGAACGAAGAAGGATTTTGTAGAATCTTCGTTCAGCTCCATTTCTTCCCTTCACTAATATATATATATATATATATATACATACATAGATAGACAAAGAAATAGATCGATCGATCGATAGATAGATAGATCGAAAGGTAGATAGATACATGAATAGATTGGTAAAAAGGTTGATAGATAGATCAATAGATGTATAGATTGACCGGTAGATAAATAGATAGACATATTGATCGAACGATCGACAGGTAGCTACATAAAAAGATTGATAGATACACCCACCCGTTTAACCTATCCATCCATCCATCCATCCAGACATTGGAACAGTAGTTGCAGTGGTGGTTGTGGTGGCCTTAAGGTTGGGGCTGGAGGAAGAATCTCATCTCCGCTTTGATGAAATGGGAAGAGGTGTTAGCAACGAAAACAGCAAGCGTTGATAAGCCCAACAGAGCAACAATAGCAACCGTAGCAAAATCATCATCATCATCATCATCATCATTATCATCATCATCAACAACAACAACAACGACATCAACAACAACAACACCTACAACAAGATCGTGTGTCTCAATTGCAGGAAGGTTTTTGACGTGTTAACGAATTTCGGGAAGACATATACAGTCT
>NW_021836923.1:0-2500 GCF_006345805.1 Octopus sinensis | reverse complement strand
TTTTGCTTGATGGTTAATCCAGTGCTTTGTGGTGTGTGTGTGTGTGTGTGTGTGTGTGTGTGTGTGTGTGTTGCGTGTGTGTGTGCGTGCGTGCGTGTGTGTGTGTGTGTGTATCTGCGCGTGTGTTTCTTACCCTAACTTTCTCACCCTGTTTCTCTTCCCTCTGCTTTCTTCTTCTCCTTCCCGGCGTCTGAAAAACACGTATATCTCTCTCTGTGTGCCTGTCTGTCTGCATCTCTATCAAATACATATTGTCAATAAACACTCACTCATGCAGTAAATTACTTATATCCTTGCGCTCCAACGACATTATTAAATTCTACTGAATCACGGCCACTCATTCTGCAATTTGTGTTTGTCACCCTTTAATTGATTTCAAGCACTTTCAATCACCGAAGACGACAACGGACGACGATGGCGACGGAGGACGACGGAGGATGACGGAGGATGGCGGAGGGCGATGGTGACGACGGAGGACGATGGCGACGGCGATGACGGTGGATGATGACAACGGACTACAAAGGCAACGACGACGACGGAGGATGATGGCGACGACAAGCGTGGATGATGAAAATGGACGACAATGATGACGACGACGGTGGATGATGACAACGGAGGACGATGGCGACGGCGACAACGACGACGGCGATGATGACGGTGGATGATGGTGACGATGACGACGGAGGACGATGGTAACGACGACGGTGGATGATGATAACGAAGGACGATGGCGACGGCGATGGTGACGACGACGACGACGTGGATGATGACGAGGAAAGTGGATGATGACGACGGACGACGATGACAACGACGACAGTAGATGATGATAACGCACAAAGATGGCGACGACGACGACGGTGGCGACGGTGGCGACGACGGTTGATGATGACAACGGACGACGATGGCGACGACGACGACGACGATGGTGGAGGACGATGACGACGATGAAGTTGACGGCGATAACGGCAAAGAGGACGGCGACGTCGACAATGACGATGACGAAGACGTAGACGACGGCAACGACGTCGACGGAGGACGACGTCCATTATGTAGATGAAGACGACAACGACGACGGCAAATGAAGACGTCGATGGTGATAGACGACGATATCGATAATAGCAACGACTCCGAAGATGGCGACGTTAACAACGGTGCAACAACAGAAGCAGCAACAAGACGACAGTAACAACAACAAAAGCAACAATAATTCAATAGCAATAACAACAACCAGTGCGCCAACTAAAATGACACAAACGCGATAAATAGAAACTTCAAAAATGGTGGTTGTTTTAAACAAACAAATGCAAGGAGTGATAATACAGCGGCGAGCTGGCAGAAACGTTAGCAGGCCGAGCGCAAAGCTTATTTCGTCTGTCTTTACTACGTCCTGAGTTCAAATTCCGCCGAGGTCGACTTTGCCTTTCATCCTTTCGGGGGTCGATTAAATAAGTACCAGTTACGCACTGGGGTCGATGTAACCGACTCAATCCGTTTGTCTGTCCTTGTTTGTCCCCTCTGTGTTTAGCCCCTTGTGGGTAGTAAAGAAATAGGTATTTCGTCTGTCTTTACTTTCTGAGTTCAAATTCCGCCGAGGTCGACTTTGCCTTTCATCCTTTCGGGGTCGATAAATTAAGTATCAGTTGCGTACTGGAGTCGATCTAATCGACTGGCTCCCTCCCCCAAAATTTCGGGCCTTGTGCCTAGAGTAGAAAAGTAGAGAAGAATAATTAGTATTCAGGGAAAACTGTTTAGCGGAAAACGTCCTGAATTCAAATTCTGCCGGGGTCAACTTTGCCTTTCATCCTTTCAGGGTCGATAAAATAAGGACCTGTTGAGCACTGGGATCGATCTATTCGACTGAGCCCCTCCCCTGAAATTGCTTCTCTGCTCACATTTCGTCAACAGATAACTCCGAAAGAAAGTGCTTCAGGTCATTCAACTGATTAGTATATCGCTTTCTATATAATGTGAAATAGTTGTTTACTGGTCCTAGATATTCTGAAATTCCGTGTATATATATATATATAGTAAATAAAAAAAAACGAACCAAAAAAACACAAGAAAAATACAACAACGCGAGGACGTGGGATATGCAAAGTATTAGCAGACGTTCAGGGATGGAAAGAGCGGTGGTTTTACATTTCGAGCAAAGCACTTAGTCAGAAACAGGAAACGGAGGAAAAAATCGCCAACGATTCATCTGTAGTTACATTATATATATATATATATATATATATCGTGTTCTGGTGCTTAATGCATCTTAACGCTCATCAGTGGCTCCCACTGCGACTATTTTCTTTATTGGCTACACAGGGCCGAGCATAGAGGAACGACTAGGGTTAAACACGTCAGCTTGTAAGATTTCCGTTGAGATCATACGCTGATTTCAAAAATAGTAAAAGTGAAAATCTTATTATATAAAATATGTTCCGTCTGTCTGTCTGTCTGTTTATGCGCTTATAACTCGAGTATTGTTCATCCGATCGCTCTCATGTGAGAG
>NW_021836922.1:0-22528 GCF_006345805.1 Octopus sinensis | reverse complement strand
GCATACTGGAATATACAGGTGTGCTTCACGAGGACACGGCTTCGATTACAAGCCTATCTACATACTATATGTGTATATATATATATATATATCTATATATATTATATATTATGCACGCATACATATGTACAGAAAGACTGATAGAAGGCACAGGCACGTAGTTCCCTTCTTAATCATATGGTTTTGAGCTCAGTCCCAGTGCATGGCAAACTTCGCCAAGTATCACTTATGATAGCCAAGATTGACCAAATCCTTGTGAGTGAATTTGATAGATGGAACCTGTAAGAAATCTATCTATATAATATGTGTGTATATCTGTTTATGTTTGTGCTCTAAAAAGTTGCAAGCTACAAGGTTTGCTGTTGTCATTTCTCTGGTTGACAAATTGTCTGCTTACTTCAAGCCTTTCAAGACATGTGTAACTAAGAGATTCCTTATTTAAAACACAGTCAAGTGTTAATGACAGGAAAGCATCTGGTTGTGAAAGAATACTTCAATCATTTTTTAATTTAAAACATACTTGACTCGAAAAACATGTAAATCAAACAAGACATATTCAGATACTACATGCATTGATGATATTTATATTATATATACATATGATATATGTATATATATGATTGAAATATATATGTATCAGTCGTGGTGATATTATTTTATTGACTTTTTGTGAAATGGCACATTTTAATATATTGGACTGTTCAATATATATGCCTGCTTTGAGTGTGAGTGTACATTTGTGGTTTCTTGATGTTGGTTATGGAACTGTGGAGTTCAATATGGAACATTATTGTTTTGTTGATGTATATTGATCTATATTGTTTATTGTATTATTGTGTATTATATATATGTAAGAATATGAGTGTGTATGCACACATATTTATATTTATATGTAAATTTTTTTCATACTTGCATTAATTCTCTGAAGAGGCCGTGAGATATTCTTGTTAATGTCTCATTTATACCTGCTTTATATGGCTAATAGGTTAAATGGGACATACCTGTCTTCACGGCCGAAACAGCTGTCAGCTACAATGTAAATGTATTTCTATGTCTTGATATATTTGCACTATATTAATGTATAATATCATTGCTATTGTGTAGTGGTTTAATAAAGTATTGATTCGGTATTATCTGATGGTTGATGATTGATTTGGATATATTTCTCCATTTTCTCATTTTGTATATATATATTTATATATATATATGTGTGTGTGTATGTATGTATAATTATTTTCTGGTTAATTAATGATTCCTATCAATATAAGTATTCCCCCACTACATGTCTACTATTACATGTCTTAAAAAAGAAACAAAAATCTCATTTTTTTGGGCGAATGATTCAACCATTATGAAACCAGAGATTTTTTACTGTTGTCTCTGAAGGCAGCTGTACACCTCACCAACCCACCCATCCCACTGAACCAACTGCTAAAAAGGCAAAACTGAAGAAATGCAAAGAAGATTTTATCATGTTTGGTTTTGTATCTGTAGACTCAAAACCTATGTATCTTGAATATAATGCCATCATGACAAATTATTCCATGAAGAAAGTTAAGCTGGAGCAGCACCAGAAATTAAGGCATCCATCATCTGTTGGTAAAACCTATCTCTAGCTTCCCTTTTGGCAGTCTGATACAATTCCCTGCTATCAACGGTCTTCCAGTCCTTCAAAGCCTGTTTCTTTTCCTTACTAGCCCTGTCAACAACATTGTTCACCACCACGTTACCTTGGGTTGAGAGTAGACTTTGCACCATCCACAGATCTGGTCACTAGCCCCCAAAAGGTTGTCCTGTAGAAACTCCAGTTGTCTTCCACAGCTTTGAGTAATATGTCTCTCAATCTCTTTTTGCAGGATCCTTAAGCTTCCAGACCCTTCTCCTCCATTCTGGTCGTCTTCTGGGCATCCATTTAGCCCTGATCCTGAAGTCGCTAACTACTAATCTATATTGTGGGGTACATTCTTCCCCTGGGAAAGTTTGGGCATTTACAAGTAGTCGTCTTTCCTGTTTCCTAGTGAGGATGTAGTCAATTTGACTAGTGTGTCTACCAGATTGGTAGGTGACTAAATGGCCCTGAATATGCTAATCGATTAGCATTTAGTAATTATGATACTTCTACAATTGAAAATAATTTTAATAAATAAGGAATTTATGTATTGTGGCATTTGATACTTGTCAATTGTCTACATTGTTCACATAAATGCCAGTACCAGGCAAAGGTGGTTTCCAGCAGTAAGAGAAGCTTAAGAATAAATAAATGGAAATTTGTCGGCAGAACAAAGTTACCAACCTCTTACACTCTCAGTGTTGTGATGAGAGCCAAGGTACCCTCTTGTGAGGAATGGACTGAACCGAGAGAGTGTATATAGTTTGTGTTATTTCATAGTGAAGTTCGAGAGTGTGGGTTGGTTTGTTCATTCTTAAGAGATAGTTATGTTGTTATTGCTGCTGCATTATCTTATTTTATCACACTGGTACCACATATTTCAGGCCATAATTGCAATAGTGGTGGTACTACTATATTGGATACAAACCATGTTACAGCATCTGGCGGCAAAAGGCTCGAAGATCACGTAGCATGTAATTCACCTGCAAACTAAGCATTAAATTCTTTCATACCAGATTGTCATCCTTCTGAAATTCCCTTGTCCATGTTATTTCCTCTGCAGCCATCCACACATTTTATTCAAGATCAACTACGTCAATCTTACCAGTTTTGAAGGCATAGCTCTTGTCTCAGAAGGAATGCAAAAGGCAAGGATACAGCCCCCTTTATCCAGCCAAATTGTTCAAATAAAACATGGGGAAAAAAATCCTAACACCCACTACTATTCCTGTGAATTAGTAAGCTGTAAACTATATCAAACTGAGCCCACATCATCATCTTTAACATGTCTCACAGCTAGAACCCGTTTACTAAATATTTTAGCCAATCATTTATCTCAAGAATGGCAGCTTCTACATGGAATCACATTCTCATCAGACATTAATTTACACAAGTTGAAAAAAGACATCATCTACATTCACATTAACAGTTTAGGAAAGCCTACAGATGTTCTCTTGCTCGCACTTTATATTAATACAAATAAGAATTTTTAACAAAGGTACATAGCCAAAAATTTTATAGGAGGAAATAATGTCAACTATATTGATCCACCCCTGGTCTTGGGGTTGTGGTGGTGGCATTGGAGGTTGTAGTAATGGTTGTAGTGGTGGTTGTGAAGATGATTCTGATATTGATAGTCTTTGCATTGAGGTGGTGGCAGAGTCAGAGTAAATAATAAGAGCCCAGTTAACACAAGATTCTTAAATTTTGGAGATCTTAAGATAGAGAGCAAGAAGTTAAAAGTTCCAATACTGTCCCAATTCCTACACCCCAGATTCTTCAACTATTTTATAAGAAAGGGGTTAATGGCAGGATAGGGATTCAGCTTAAAAATAAATTGTATAACAAAAAATACATAAATAAATTACTGCTCCAACGATGTAATTTTAGTATGTGTGTATGTATGTATGTATGTATGTGTGTGTGTGTGTATGTATGTATGTATCAAAACAGTTTGATTCAAATTCTGTGGTACTTATATATTCATACATACATATAGATGTATATAACATATATATATATTGTATGTAAACATCTTTTATAAATATATATAATTCATGCATCTATAATACACACACATTATAAATATATACACATATATGCATATGCATTAGAATATGTGTGTATAGGTGTATATATATATATATATGCATATGTTTGTATACATGTGTGTGTGTATAAAAATAAATATAAGTACTCAGGATCTACGCAAATTTTATATATACTCCACGAAGTTCAAAAGGTAAAAATCCGGTATTTTAAATTTTTGTTGCATTTCTAATCTTTCTGATGTCTAAGGATGGATATTTATGCGTATGAATCTTTTTCGTTTTATTTTGTTTCAAATATAATTCTAGGGAACTGAAAAACTGTGTACGTTACGATAAAGCAATTTGTCAAAATGTAAACAATTGCTTTCCACGTCACAGATAAGACTACGCAGATAATAAGTTCACATAAATACAGACATTACGATTGGCTAAAATTCACAGTTTTAATCTACGATTAAAGTCATAAAATAGATTTTTCTCAAATAAACTAGTTCCAACTGGCGAATAAACTAGTTCCACTCTATGAGTACACGAAGTTTCAAATTATTTAGTTAACTAGAAAGATCTGGGGTCCTGGCTTCAGAATAGAAAAGATCCCGCTATTTTCACAACTACCGTTACTACTACAACTGTTGCTGCCACTAGTGTTACTACGAAGACCATCATCACCGCCACTATTCCTTCAGCTGCTGTGACGTCAATTACAGCTTCCAATTTGTAGCTTCACTTCTTTGAGGTCATTAATCTTTTGATTCACCGTTTTCAATGCCAAAGAAAAGGAGACGGAAAGACAGAAGAGAATGTACAGGAAATACAGCCGAATACCAAATTAACTGACCAACCACGAGCCTTCAACCAGAACGACTGACCTATATAAAATAAAATTATAACAGGGACCCATATATATATTCCTTTATTACCCACAAGGGGCTAAACATAGAGGGGGCAAATAAGGACAGACAAACGGATTAAGTTGATTATATCTACCTCAGTACGTAACTGGTACTTAATTTATCGACCCTGAAAGGAAGAAAGGCAAAGTCGACCTCGGCGGAATTTGAACCCAGAACGTAACGGCAGACGAAATACGGCTACGCATTTCGCCCGGCGTGCTAACGATTCTGCCAGTGCGCAAACTAAATGCAGTGGAATCATACCAATAGCCAGGTCGTAGTTGGTGCGACAAAATTTTGACACCAAATAAATTAAGTTAGCGGGCTTTGTCTGCTTCTGAATGGTTAATATGTATCTTCTATGCAGCTGTCGTCTTAGTTTCAATACACGGCCACAGATCAAAGCACTTGCCTGGCAAGTACACCTCCATAACATGCATATACATACATACATACATACAAACGTACATACATACATACATACATACATACATACATACATACATACATACATACATACCTACATGCATGCATACATACATACATACATACATACATACATACATACATACATACATACATACATACATACAAACATACATACATACAAACGTACATACATACATACATACATACATACATACATACATACATACATACACACACACATACATACATACATACATACATACATACATACATACATACATACATACATACATACATACATACATACAAACATACATACATACAAACGTACATACATACATACATACATACATACATACATACATACATACATACATACATACATACATACATACATATGTACATGCACGCACAAACACACATACACACGCACACATATAGAAACAAATGCATTTTTATGTATGTATAAATACAAATGCATATATATATATATATATAATATATATATATATTATATATATATATATGTCTTCTACATAAATTCCTTATATGGAGCTCTGAAATCCCCTTACCCCATTTCTATAATTAGAAAATCTTTATTGTCTCTTCCCACTTATTCTTCCCTCTCAGAATCTTACAGTAGTCTGGAGCAACCGAATCTTAGTCAGCCAGTTAATGGGCTCCACTACCTCAAATGTTCTTAAAATTTAAATCCACATCTTTGTCTATATATCTCCCTTCTCTATAATGTTGCCACTTGATATGAAAATTTTTGTATTAATAGAAAACCTCTATAATTGGCTGATGAGTACTCAGCATTTTAAAACTGTTGTAATACTTACAACATTTAATAAAATGATGTAGTATGAAACGATCGTACCAAATTACCGGAGTCATTCTTGTTGCTTATTTTGATTATATATATATATATATATATATATATATATATATGTGTGTGTGTGTGTGTGTGTGTGTGTGTGTGTGTGTGTGTGTGTGTGTGTGTGTGTATTTATGTATTTAGGTATGCATGTATGTATGTGTGTGTGTGTGTGTGTATGTATATAAATATACATACAGATAGAGAGATATACACACAAATACACTCACCTACGCACATCGTAAAATTGAAGAAACCAGAGATAGTCTGCATCCGGATTCATGGGCATATGTATGTGTGCACACACATCGCATTTGCACAAACCTCACACACATGCCCACACACACACACACTCACACACACACACACACACACACATATACACACGCAAAAGCACATACAAATGCAATACAATTCATGATGTATTTAATAAGCTTCGTTATTGTAATACAGACGCTACATAATGTTATTATTATCTGAAAATCAGTTATATTTGTTGAAGTTTTAGATACTAAGGTCGATTTTGCTTTAAGAGTTTGGTACAGTCGTGACAAAGACAAACATGTGAAACCTTCATTGAGATAAATTTCTTCCATGTTTATAATTACCCTGTCACGCAGCTTCCACTAACGTTAGACAATTTTGCTTTCTTTTTTCTGTCGTATAACCACTTGATTTCCTAATGTCTTCATATTCTCTTATTTGTGCACGTTTCACAGTTGGTATCCAGAATATTTCCGCCGATGGTTGTGAATTACGAGTTGAGATGTTAATTTGAGCTACAGCAGAATATTGTATTGAATAATGGAGAGCTAAAAATGTTATGAGGAACCACATGGTCTGACCAGTTACACACACACACACACACACACACACATATATATATATATATATATATATATATATATAGCTAATCCAAACAAGAAAACACAAAAAACATAACAACGCGTGGACGTGGAACAAATATAGTATTATTGGACGCTCAGGAAATAAGGGAATAAAAATAACGTTTCGAGCGGAGCTCTTCGTCGGAAACATAGGAGAAGGAAAGATCCAGAGAAGGGAAGACAGAGGGAAAAAAATCGCCAATATATATATATATTATATATATATATATATATATATATATATTGATAGAAATGGTAAGACAACAAAAGAATGAAAGATACCTCGATATTATGTAAATAGAAGAATTTATCTGTAAATGTAATATGTGACAATTATTCGGTAGCAATGATAAAACTCCGAGTTTCGGATGTCGGGGTGGAAATCCATGCCGCCATCTCTTCAGTTATCTGGCCATCAGAAAAAATGCTATCCCTCTTCCATGTTGTGGAACAAAGCTTTCATCTAATGCGTTTAATAAGGTCTGTAATTTTCTCCAAACGTTACTTAGAGTATAGTTCCCTTGATGGTATAGGTATGCTTTTCATAGAATAATCGATGTAGTAGGCGTCCATATTGAATTCTTCTGCGGGGCAGAGTCCTCAAACGATGTCTGGCGATTTTCCAAAATAAGCTGTATTAGCCCTAAGGGAAGAATAGCGGTGTATTGATAGAAATGGTGTATTGATAGAAATGGTAAGACAACAAAAGAAAGAAAGAGACCTCGATATTATGTAAACAGAGGAATTTATCTGTAAATGTAATATGTGACAATTATTTGATAGCCATGATAAAACTCCGAGTTTCGGATGTCGGGGTGGAAATCCACGCCGCCATCTGTTCAGTTATCCGGCCTAGCATTTTTTCCGATGACCGGATAACTTAAGAGATGGCAGCGTGGATTTCCACCCCGACATCCGAAACTCGGAGTTTTGTCATGGCTACCGAATAATTGTCACATATTACACTTACACACACACACACACACACACATATATATATATATATTATATATATATATATATATATATATTATATATATATATATATATATATATATATATATATATAATTAGGGCTCAGTAAAATAATTTACTTTGCCACATACTGAAATTTTTAGAAATAGCAGCCAAAAAGTTTTTTTAGCCATTTCTACTCGTCTAACACTCGTACTGTTTGAATTTGCTGGCACTGGTAGCTTGGAGATGTTTGTCTGAGGTGATTCATGTCAGACGGGTATGTTCAGTTTTTTAGTGCTTTCAAATCCAAATTAAGAAATGTTGAGCTGACGAAAGAAATGTCGAGTTTTAATTCGACTAATCTAGAACTGTGAGCGTTCTCAAATAATCTTTGTACATGTGATATTTTGGTGTTTTCCCTCCATATCTACGTGAATTATTTTTGAGTAAACACTATCTGGGAGACTCTTCTTAAAGTAGTAGAAATGGCTAAAAAACTTTTTGGCTGCTATTTCTAAAAATTTCAGTATGTGGCAAAGTAAATTATTTTACTGAGCCCTAATTATATAACGTAATATTTTGAATACGCCTTGAATGGTCCTCTTACATACTGAACACTACTTGGTGAAATTAATTAATAATTAATTGATTTTACCCTTAATCATTGATATATATATATATATATATACAGTAACACATACAGTAACTGAATATTCTATATTGTGTTATGAGTGGACATGGCTGCCATGTGGTTAAGATTTTTGCTTCGCAATCACGAGATTTCGAGTGTGATCTCCTGATGGTGTGCCTTACTCAAATAAATATCTTCTACTATACCCTTGAATTAACCCAAATCTTGTGATTTAAGGTGTTGACGGAAATTTATAAGAATCGTAAGATGAATTTTATCTGTTCTTTAAAACCACCACCTTGTCACTGAATGCCGAGAGTTGAGTCCAATCAATTGAACGATGATGATAGAATTAATCCCCTAGTTTAATACAAACAACTGCGGGGGGTGTCTTTCGTTGAGTCCACTATGTTGCTAGTATTTAGACCAGGTTTCGAGTACGAGGGTATTATGATATATCAACCTTTCTCCAGTAAAAAATGTAATGACAGCCGATTGTTCTCTTCCAAGGAATCCAATACAAAAATGTTTATGTGAGCTTGCACCAACCAAAAAACACCAAAATCGGAACGACATTTCGATTCGATGGCGTTCACCAACACAAGTGGATTGTTATTTTACAGACGAGAACTAGAATAATCCCGCTTGATTACATTCCCTATTGATTATCTGCTGTAGTTTTATTGTTGACATTTCTTTGCGAAATGTATTCGACAATATCTGTAATTCCACCATTAGACCATATCAATATTCACAGACATTTAGGAATTTCGTCTATTCATTTATTTATTCATTTATCTTTAGTTCCATTTCATGTTCTTTTCTGTAAAGGGCAATTATTTCACAGTAAGTGATACAAAAGAAGACGAAGAAATTGGTTATAAATGGTTTTAAAATAAAATTAAGTGCTTTGCCGTGATGAGAAGGTGAGCGCCTAGTTAACCCGTAATCTGAGTGTCGATTTCGATTCTTGATTGGAGCTATTTAACTTCGCTTACATCATTGATAATTTTTGGCAAAATATTTTTTTAAAATGTATTCTTTCACAAGAAATTATGCAAATGGTTGATAACAAAAGAAGAAAATCTTTATAAATGGCTGTAAGATTAAAATGGATGAACCAAGAATGGAAATTTTCCATAAAGCAGGACAAGATGTTTAAAGGGGGATTCGTTTAAGTGAGAATGTACTCTTACGTGGGGAAGTTGAAAGTCCCTGGCTTTGGGTAAAAAAAATTCAGAAGGATCAGTTAATTATGATTTTATTCAACATATTTCCCTCTCACATTCACACACTTATTGCATCAGTTCTTCGGTTTTACTATGCCCTGTATAAAGAACTGAGAAGGTTGGGGTACTAGTCAGACCTTTGTAGCAGCGACCATTTCCTAATTGGAGTGAAATATCGTTCCTTGCGATGTTTCTTCCGTTGTGGAGGTGATAGTCGCAGGAGGAAAGTCAGGAGAGTAAAGTGGGTGGTCTACCAATTCGAAGCCAAAGTCGTATATTTTCCGTAGAGTTCCATGTGTTGTGTGTTCTGGTGCATTGTCCTGCAAAAACGGGACGCGACAGCTCAGCCTTCCACGGCGTTTCTGCTTCAAAGCTTCATGCTATTCGTCCAACAGGAGACATGTAGTATTCTGCGTTGATGGTGCACCCCTTTGACAGGTATTTTATGAGGAGTACTCTGTCTTTGTCCTAGAACACTGAAGCCAGAATCTTTCCAGCTTACTTCTTCGTCTGAAACTTCTTGGGATGCGGTGAACTGCTGTGGCGCCTTCTCCATTGATTGCTGCTTGGCCTGGGGATCATAATGGTAAAGCCAAGTTTCATCCATAGTGACTAAATGAGCCATGAATTCAGACTCTCTCGCTGCAAAGGTCCAAAATTACCTTTGATGCTATCACTCTGATGCGCTTTGGAACCTTTCGGCACCCATTTTGCGGAAAGCTTTCTCATATCTAGAATGTTGTGGATGATGTGGCCAACACTTTCGCGAAAAATTCCCAGTCTCAGCTATGACTTTAGCTAAAAATCCGACGGTCCTCGAGAATCGTGACGCGCACAGAGTAGGCTTTGTCATCTGTAGTCGAGGGAGTCGGCCGTCCTGACTGGGATTCATCTGTGACCCGGAAATGACCAGTCCGAAAACCTTGACATCCAGATTTTCACTGTGGAGTAAGATGGGCAGCTATCCTTCAAGACTTTCTTCATCTCGCCATGGATTTCTACGGTTCCGTTTACTTTACAAAAAGAGGAACTTCATAACGGCCCGCGCTTCATTTTTACCAAAATTCACTGTAGGAGTTGCCATCATGTATCAAATCTGAAAAAAATGAAAGAGAAATATATTGTATACCATAATGATTTTTTGCATATCTTCTAAATATTCGGTCATATTAGGTTTTTTATACTTCTTTTATTTTTCAAAATTTAGATAAACAAAGTTCTTTTTTTAATCTAAAATATACTCTCTTTCGTTTTCTACAGTGCTCTTCCATCTATGTGGTAGACTTGCAAAGCCCCTCTTCCAAAATTCACTTGTTCCTCCAGTTCTCTTCTGACCTCGTCTACAGAATTCATATTTTTTTCGTCTATATGCGGAATAAATGATAATCAGATGGGGCAATGTCTGGCAAATATGGTGGGTGAGGCATCGTTTCCCGTCCAAACTGTTCCAGCCTTTGGATTGTCATCCTCGCTGTGCAGCCGAGCACTATCCTGATGGAAGAACACCTTTTGTCTTGAAATGAAAGATGGCAGGGTTTTTTTTAATGCTGACTTAGGCCGCTCAAGTTGCTCGCAGTAGATCTCCTTTGTCATCGTTTGGTTTGGCTTTAAAAGTTCGAAGCAGAGTAAACATGTCATATTCCACCAAACAGATAACAACACCTTAGCTGGGTGAAGACCTTCTATAGCCTAGGGTGCCGGTGTTTCGCCTTTCCCTACCCGCTGTCTTCGGCTCTTGACATTTTTATAGAGAACCCATTTCTCGTCACCAGTCCGGTCTAAAAAGGGTTCATTCGTGAGACGTGGCAGCAAAGAAGAGCACACATTCCCTCTCTGCGCGCTATTCGACTGGGAAAGTTTGTGAGGAATCCATTGACCCAATTTGATGACTTTTCCAATGGCACGCAGGTGTCGATGAATGGTTGAATGACCTACTTCACATCACATTTTTGAAGGCTATGTGTTTGCGATCCAGGAACAGGAGATTGCCACAAATTACCTGGTGAACCATAGTTACAGTGACGCTCTTGTAATCCCAAGGTGCAACCGCATGTATAGGTTATGTCATGTTTCTGAGGAAGACATTACGCATGTGATTAGCAGCTATTCTAGAATGTCGTCACGGTACTACCTCCCTATGCGGCACGAAGTTGTTGCTAAAACATTTTACAATGCCATCCGCAAAAAAGAATGTCCTGAAATAAACTTAGAAAATCCCTTTATTATGGAATACATTCATAAACATCAACACAAGGAATACTGGTGGAAAATTCCCATCAAAACTTCTGTCAAATGTTATCATAACAAGCCGGATAATGCTGTTTAGGGCAAAGGTGTGTACCATTATAGAGGTTAGCTGCCCTGTAGACATAGATATCTCTTTGAAAATCAAAGAAAAGAGGATATCAATGGACAACTGCTTCGAAGCATGTTTTCATTTTTCGTATTTCATGATGTATACGTCTTGTGACGTCCTCTACCCATATCTGCATATATATGTATGTAAATATATATATTATATATATATATATAATATATATATATATATGTACATACATATATATGCATATGTATGTATGTATGTATGTATGTATGTATGTATGTATGTATGTATGTATGTACATATATATATATATATATAAGGAAATGAAGAAAATGCTGACAAATAATTTAAGTAATTTAAGTAATTTATTAGGTGAAAGTTCTTTTTACCGGTTGCGCATTTGTTATGCTTATTAAAAATTTTTAAAGAGAGATAGAGTTCCTTTCTGATAGATTTTTTCCTCTTATCTGGATAAGAGGAAAAAATCTATCAGAAAGGAACTCTATCTCTCTTTAAAAAATTTTGATAAGCATAACAAATGCGCAACGGTAAAAGAACTTTCACCTAATTAAATTACTTAAATTACTTAAATTATTTTGTCAGCATTTTCTTCATTTCCTTTTTTATATATCACAACTCGTGTTCCGCATCTCCTTTTTAAATATATATAATATATATATATATATATATATATATATATATATATATATATATATATTATTTATATTATTATATGATTGAACGCCACGCATCCATTTCCCAGTAAGTTTATCTTAATAATTCCGAAGCTACTCTATCCTGTACTGTTCCCTCTCTCTCCCTCTTTCTCTCTCTCTCCCCTTTCTTTTCCTCTCTCTTCCTTCCTCTAATTCTTTTTATCCCCCCTTCTCCTCCTTTCGTTTTTTCTCTCTCATCCTGTCGCTAATTCTTTTTCTCCTCTACACCGTTTTCTACCTGTCCCTCTCTCTTTCTCACTCTTCCTCCTTTACTTTCTCGTTCCTCACACGTGACCATCGGCCATCTTTCTTTTCCTAACTTGAGCGTCTTTCTTTTCTTCCGGTCTGTTGCACAGATCAGACGCATTTCTTGTCTGTCACCTCTCCTATCTTTTCTCCTGTCAAAGCTTGTTCCTCCAGCGTTCGCCACTTCACCTCGTTATGGTTTAGCAGCCCTGACTGTTTGTTTTCACTGACCTGTTTTTGTTACCAGCTTTGACTCTCCGCAAATCCCAAATCGTATTTTGGTTTGCGAGGGCAACTGTTTCATCGACAGCACATCTTGTCGTAATTGCTCGAAATGTGGAGTACATATACAGCCGACAACTGATGAAGGGTCGTTCTTTATGTTACATGTCTTATTTTTCCATTTGTTTCTTTAGTTGTTCGCATAAAAAAGTTCTTATTCCATGTGTTCATATTTTATATTTCATGTTGCTTACGTCTTGTGACGTCCTATACCCATATATGCATTTATATATATACATATATGTATGCATATATGCATATATATTATTGATATTATGATATATATATATATATATATATATATATTATATATATATATATATATATATACATACATACATACATATAGATATACATATATGTATGCTTATGCATATGTATATGTATGCTTATATGCATGCTTATATGTGTGCGTGCTTATGTGTATGTATGTATATATGGATGGATGGATGGATGGATGGATGGATGGATGGTTGTTTTTCATTTGCATGTATGCACAAAAATGTCTTCCGTAGAAAAAGAGGGAACCAATTGAATCACCAAAAGTATTTATTAAAGACAAGATTAGTAAAATTCAAAATCTGAATATAGGGGTCATTCATATGAAATTGCTTCGTGATTTACTTCGGATACATGCAACCGACATTCACAATCAATAATCAATACAAAGAAAAGGTTGTGAACTTTAAGCTTTAATAGCACCGTATGTGTATATGTCAGTGAGTGAATATGTTTGTGTGTGTGTGTTGTTGTTGTTGTTGTTGAAGCAAGAAAAGATGAGAGACAGAGGAGTAGAGAAAAGAGATGAAGGGAGAGAAAGTGGGGATTAATGTGAGATTGAGAGGGTCAATATTAATTCGTGTGTCATTATTGCATCCGTTTCCTTTCCGAAAACAATCGAACAATTGATAATGGCAAAAGACACTATTTGTAAAATGCCCTTTGCCTTTGGATTTTCAAGTAGACTCTTGAAAATTGAAAATGGATTTCATAACTGAAACTACTTCAAAAAATCTGAACAACTTTTTGAAAAATGTTAAAGTCTCAAGAACTTTCGAAAAAGTTTGTTATTGACGATCAAATAAATAATCAATGGAAGAATTAATTAAATAAATAAAAATAAATATCAGAAATTGATGAACTTTAAACATTAATCTTATGCCATGCGTAAACAAAGAATGTTTTCTAACTTTGCACAGATACAACATTGTGTTGTTTTTGCTGTTATTGTTACTGTTGTTGTTTTGGTAAAAGAAACCCTGTTGTTGTTTAGCCACAGGTCAGTTTAGACCAAGTGGACTTGTAATCAAAGGTGTTTCGGTCATAACCATCCTATCCTTTGTACAACAACTATTCTTTCATTAATAAATAATTTCCATGAAACAAAATGATGTCAGTGATTCAGTCCGACACTTCTATCTGTATAACTAAATTCTTGAGCAAATTTGATGCTATTTGATGAATATATGCTACTCTTTCTAGCAAGTCAAGCGACTGTGTAGAGGCCAACTCTCTAGTAGATGTAGCGACGAGTACTCTAGGCTTTACGTGAAGTCAGTAATTAACTGAAAGGCGGCGAGCTGGCAGAAACGTTAGCACGCCGGGCGAAATGCTTAGCGGTATTTCGTCTACCGTTACGTTTTGAATTCAAATTCCGCCGAGGTCGACTTTGCCTTTCATCCTTTCGGGGTCGATAAATTAAGTACCAGTTTCGCACTGGGGTCGATGTAATCGACTTAATCCGTTTGTCTGTCCTTGTTTGTCCCCTCTGTGTTTAGCCCCTTGTGGGTAGTAAAGAAATAGGTATTTCGTCTACCGTTACGTTCTGAATTCAAATTCCGCCGAGGTCGACTTTGCCTTTCATCCTTTCGGGGTCGAAAAATTAAGTACCAGTTCCGCACTGGGGTCGATGTAATCGACTTAATACCTATGTCTGTCCTTGTTTGTCCCCCCTGTGTTTAGCCCTTTGTGGGTAATAAAGAAATAGGTATTTCGTCTACCGTTACGTTCTGAATTCAAATTCCGCCGAGGTCGACTTTGCCTTTCATCCTTTCGGGGTCGATAAATTAAGTACCAGTTTCGGACTGGGGTCGATATAATCGACTTAATCCGTTTGTCTGTCCTTGTTGGTCCCCTCTGTGTTTGGCCCCTTGTGGGTAGTAAAGAAATAGGTATTAAACTGAATGAGACAGACTCATAGTCTAAGATGTGACGTGCAGTGACATGTTCTCCGGCTCCAACTTTGCAGCATCGGCTGCAAAACCGGGTTTCGCTGCACATAATGTGGAGGAGACAAAAATCAATAAATAGAGGGACCTGTCCAGATGCTATCAAATTGTGCCGATTGCCATTGAGACGTGAGGTGTTCTAAGACCCCGTACTACTGATTTCCTCTACAAAATTGGGATAACGGCGGCCTGTCGGAGAAATGAGCACCACGAAGTGGAGTGGCTGTTGCAGCAAGTGTCACTGGCTATTTTCTATGGCAACGCAATAGCGATTATTACTGCGAGGTCTGCGACCCATCACTCCCTCACACTCCATATTCTGCTGCTTTACCCCACCCCAACTTTTTTTTACTTTTCTTTCTTTTCCTTTCTTATTTCTCTTTGTTCCTGTTTCCTTGTATTTAAACGTTATGATTATTCGATCGAACCTGGTAAGATGAAAGATCCAATCTGAACTCACACGGCTAAGCAAATAAATAAATACCACCCGGTATTTTATCTGAGCTCTATATCAGTATTGATTTTTCATTTATACATCTATAATAATAAATGCGAAAGTGAATGTCAGTGTGACAGTGTGTCACACTTTCTCAATTTTACTCCTCCGACCCCTTCTCTCACTATTCAATGACACATCTACAATTCCTCATGCTTTACCCCTCTCTCACTATTTAATGACTCTTCTACTATTCTTCATTCCTGGTTTTTTCTTAATCCCAACATTTGGAAAAAAATATTTCTCTAAATATTATAACTGTATCAAGTAATTTAACCATAACACGTGCTTTATAACGTTCGGATCTGAAATACGTATTGAACTCACGCTCCCATACAATATTACCTCTCATAAAAATGTTGGAAATTTAGTATTTTTACAGATATTAAGAAAATTTGTCGGACCTATCTTCATGCCGTCGACCGCATGTGTGTATGTGTGTGTGTGTGTGTGTGAAGTGAAATGACGTAGGAAAATTACGAGTTTTCTGACATGAAACCAGTGGTAGCATTGTTATACAGAGACAAAAAATTTCACACACACAACACACGCACGCAAATATATATAGTCCAAAAGCAAACAGAAAGATAGAAGTTTAACAATTAACAAGTAGAAACAGGGGACTTTTGCATTTCGAACGTTAGTCGTTCATCAGAATAAAAAGAGAAACTGAAAGAAAAGAAAAGAAATGCTACAATCTCGTTTCATCCTCCTTTACCTGATCAGAAAAAGTGTTATCACTGGCATCAAGCGCTTCCAGTAGATCAGAGCCAACTTCCACCTTTCTGCTCTTTCAATCGACTGTCAACTACCAATGTACCCTGCTTGTTCACACTTATCGATACTCAAAGTTTCCCATCTTCTGTAATACCCTGTGACCTCAAACGAGTTGTGCAACAAATTCATGAAGTGTGAGTCGTCTGTTCGCGCGTATCAGTTCTCCTACAAGCTGACGATTCCTCTCAGTTGTCGCATTTGACCATCTTCCACTCAGTGGTTTTATCTTCAACGTTATTTTCCTCTTCTTTAAGCTTGTTCATCCATCTGTGCACATTGCTTTTGTTAAGGGAGTCGTCGTCTTAAACGACCCGTCGTCTTCTGTGGATGTCGGACAGCCTGTAACCTCCTTCATCAAATTGCTTCTATTTGGGACACATATTTTGCATCCAATGAAGAATAAGAAGATTTACTATAGAGGAAGAGATAAAACAGTTATGCCCATGTTTGCATTACTTTCTAGACAGTATGCATGTATGCATATGCGTATGTATGCGTATGGGTGTATGTGTATATGCCTGTGTGTATGTATATATATATACACACGCACACATAGGCGTAGGAGTGGCTGTGGGGTAAGTAGCTTGCTAACCAACCACATGGTTCCGGATTCAGTACCACTGCGTGGCATCTTGGGCAAGTGTCTTCTACTATAGCCTCGGGCCGACCAAAGCCTTGTGAGTGGATTTGGTAGACGGAAACTGAAAGAAGCCCGTTGTATATATGTATATATATATATATATGTATGTGTGTGCATATGTTTGTGTGTCTGTGTTTGCCCCCCAACATCGCTTGACAACCGATGCTGGTGTGTTTACGTCCCTGTAACTTAGCGGTTCGGCAAAAGAGACCGATAGAATAAGTACTAGGCTTACAAAGAATAAGTCTTGGGGTCAGTTTGCTCGACTAAAGGCGGTGCTCCAGTATGGCCACAGTGAAATGACTGAAACAAATAAAAGAGTATACATATACATACATGTGTGTGTGTGTTTATACATCCGTTGGTACACCTTTTCTACTGTTTGAACTGTATGAACCTTGCGCTAACAGCCTCCTTTGTATAACCTATAACGAATAAATTTCTATCATGATACTCCAATTAACTTGACAGCGCCACCTGTCTTTAATTTTTCAATATCCTAATCAGCGAGTTGCCTCGAGCTGTGTAACTCCACATTAAAGTTTAATCCCTTTTTTACCGCCGTAAATACTAGGTTTACCACTCTCCCTTCCGATAGCTACAGTTTATCAGATTCTACCTCATAGTATAGTATAGTATATACCTTTAAGTTTTTAACTGATGATAGGAAATATTAACTATTCATCTCTTATACAAATACTAATTCTACTTTGATCTCTTCCTGTCTTACTTATGACGTTAAGAAAATCTCCCCGTTTTACAAACACACACACACATGTATGTGTGTGTGTTTGTGTGCGTCTATGTGTATTATATATATATAGATATTATATATATATATATATATATATATATATATATATATATATAGATATATTATATATATATCTATATATATATATATATATATATATATATATATGTATGTATGTATGTATGTAGGTGCATATGTATATATATATATATATATATATATATCTCAACATCCGTTTATTGACGTCACGCTGTATGATTCAAATTCAAATTCTCTTATTTACAACATATTTTTCTTTAAATTCTCTTTTATATACTTTATCACCTCATATAAGTTATAAGATTTCCCTAACAACTTCATTGCTTGACAAGCCGCCCATAGCAAAGCTTTGAAGTGGTAGTCGATTTAATAAATATTTTAAAACTTCTTTTTCAGCAGAGTTACTTCTTAAATAGATGTTTTTGATGCTTTTAACCTTAAGAACACTCGGATGTGTGTGTGGTGTGCGTGTCTCCGTTCATATATATATTATATATATATAATATATATATATATATATATATATATATAATATATATATATATAATCACGGGTTGTATTGACAAATATTTCTACTTAAAATTAATGTTACAGATAAATACAAATACTTTTTTTTTTTATTTCTATTTCTATTTTTTCTTTGTGTGTTTGGGATTGTATTTTGTACGTATGTATATATATATATATAATATATATATATATATATATATAATATATACCTATATATATATATATATTTGTAAAGTGCAATCGCGTTAAATTTTTTAAATACCAAAGTTATTATGAATACTTCATTGGTTTAACCTTCTAATCCTGACCCTCACCACTCGTTTCATCTCAAGTGAAATCTCACAACTGTCAAAATAAAACAAATACAGTTCAAAGTCTTCAATACAATGTGGTATGGTCTTTTATAAATGCACGTTATATATGCATATATATATATATATATATATATATATATATTTACACACATTTTTCTCTCCTTGTTTTTTCTGTGTCCCTTTCTGTGGAAGAGCGTAGGCTCGAAACGTAAAAGACATTTTCTATTCCCGAGCGTTATACTAATACATCTGTTTGTTTTGTACACCACCTGTCTTCGTCTTTTGTTTTTTGCTGTTTTTTTCGTAAACTCTCCCTATATATAGTGTGTGTGTGTGTGTGTGTGTGTGTTGTGTGTGTGTGTGCACGAGTAAAACGGCCTCCGTCCAATGGACTGTCCTGAGTTGTCAAACATTTAAACCAAATTTTCTCAAAACAAATTGTCCGACCGTCCCATAGGCCTCCCCTTTGAGAAACACTGATTTAACCTAAATTTGAGACACCAAACAGGTCGGCGTTTTTGCGCAAACTGCACGTGCATTTTTCTCGCGTACGTGTAGTATCGATGGAAACAGCTGATGTACTTGCGCGTACAAATGCACGTTCTCACGGCTTTATCGATCGCATTCTCACCTGGAATCGATTTTTGTAATTTTTTCAAGACTTATACACGCCCTGATACCCTCGGTATCTAAATATCAAATTTGAGCGCAATCGGATGGAGGATGCCCGAGATCCGAGAAGACACACACACAGACAGAACGGATTTTATATAATATATATATATATATATAATATATATAGAGAAGAGAGAGAGAGAGAGAGAGACTTTTTACTTATATATACTTACATATGTGTGTATGGCATACCTTTGTAGTGCAATGTATCGATTCATAGAATCACGTGGCTATCAGGAGAAGCACCTGTAATGGACCCGGTTAGCAGAACACGTAGCATAATCCAATACGGAGGAGTATAATACAGAGTTCTATGCAACTGAAATCCGGGAGATCCAATCGATGAAATTATTTTATGAGTAACACATAAACCCTAAAAGTCCAGAGGTATGTGAGGTGCATGCATTTAACCACTTGTTATCCTTAGGATTACAGCGTTTTCTCAGCTTTCATCGTGTATTTTTAGTATGTTAGTGCTTATATGTATGTTGTTGTTTGTTCCTTCTTGAGCCTTGCCTGGCGCATAAGGGCCGGTTTCCCGGTTTCTTGGCGTATAGGTTCCCCACCTGAACGGGACGCCAGTCCGTCACAGGTGAGCTGCAAGATGCAGGAGGAAAGAGTGAGAGAAAGTTGTGGCGAAAGAGTCAGCAGAAGTTTCGCCATTACCTTCTGCCGGAGCTGCTTGGAGCTTAGGTGTATCGCTCATAAACACACACATCACCCGGTCTGAGATTCGAACCCGCGATCCCTCGACCGTGAGTCTGCTGCTCTAACCACTAAGCCATGTGCATCCACTTATATGTATGTGCTTCTATGCAAGCGTAACTATTGTTTTGGTTTCACAGCAGTTTATTGGAACACAATATTTTGCGGTCCTTTGACATGCTAATTCCATTTGGAAATAACTGTTCTTCAATAGTACCTTTTTATATCTCCGGCTGTCTGTTATCTCTTGAATTCATATCTTTATATATAAAAGTCAAGTTGTGTGTCTGTCTCCTACGATTTAGATTCCTAACTACTCCCACATTTTGCGGTGCAGTTTAACCAAAACCGGGTATCTTATAGTCGTGATTCATATCGAGCCCTTCTGGGTATTAGCGCGCGTCTACGATGAGTCTACGATTTAAAAAAAAATTTACCATCATTTTTTCGCATTTTAATGCATTTTTTTCGCTATTATATAAGGGAAGAAACTCTCTAAAAATGTCTACAATGAGTCAACGATTTAAAAAAAAATTTACCATCATTTTTTTTCCATTTTTAATGCATTTTTTGGCTATTTTTTGGCTATAACTCTCTAAAAATGCTTATATAGTTATTTCCCTTACAAACCCGAGCAACGCCGGGCGATACTGCTAGTATATTATATTATATGTTTTTAAATATTTATTTTTTGGACACTTTCTAACATATTTAATTTAACTAATTTACTTCCTCTCGTCACTGTTTCCAGTCGTTTGTTAACATTAAAGAAGAATTACCTTAACTTAGATTCAACATCTTGATTGGTATGATACAAAATATATTCATTATTTATATTTATTTTTAATGACCATACCAAACTAATTTTATCTAGTATCGCTCTTCCATAGAGTGTACATATAAAGAGAAAATTTTGTATATATACTTTGAAGCATTGGTGTAACCATGATTTTTTTAGTGATCTAATGTGCCAGCTTTATTTATCTGCATTGATTTGTAAATATACAGTTTTGTACTACAAGGAGTAGCATGCATATTAGTGCAGGCATGTAGAATAACTTATAATGCACTAAAATTATTATTATTATTATTATATAGGCGCAGGAGTGGCTGTGTGGTAAGTAGCTTGCTAACCAACCACATAGTTTCGGGTTCAGTCCCACTGCGTGGCATCTTGGGCAAGTGTCTTCTGCTATAGCCCCGGGCCGACCAATGCCTAGTGAGTGGATTTGGTAGACGGAAACTGAAAGAAGCCTGTCGTATATATGTATATATATATATATATGTGTGTGTGTGTGTTTGTGTGTTTGTGTTTGTCCCCCTAGCATTGCTTGACAACCGATGCTGGTGTGTTTACGTCCCCGTCACTTAGCGGTTCGGCAAAAGAGACCGATAGAATAAGTACTAGGTATTTTTTTTTCTTACAAAGAATAAGTCCCGGGATCGATTTGTTCGACTAAAGGCGGTGCTCCAGCATGGCCGCAGTCAAATGATTGAAGCAAGTAAAAGAGAGTAAAGAGAGTATATGATGAAGGTTGCGAGACGGACGTAATCCTAAGGCTAACATATTCTGTTATTCCTTTACTTATTTCAGTCATGTGACTCCGACCATGCTGGAGCACTGCTTTAAAGGGATTTAGTGGAAGAAATTGACACCAAGACTTATTCTTTGGAAGCCTAATACTTATTCTATCGGTCACCTTTGCTGAACCGCTAGATAACGGGGACGTAAACACACCAACATCGGTTGTTAAGCGGTGGTAGGAACAAACACAGACATAAAGACACAAACACAGACATAAAGACACACACACATAAACAGGTATACATATATT
Organism: Octopus sinensis; assembly: GCF_006345805.1. NCBI lineage: Eukaryota > Metazoa > Mollusca > Cephalopoda > Octopoda > Octopodidae > Octopus > Octopus sinensis. The sequence goes on along the minus strand of NW_021836922.1, from coordinate 425 downwards.
ATATAATATATATATATATATTATATATATTATATATAATATATATATATTATATATATATATATATATATATATAACACACATATATATATAATGAGAGAGAGGTTCAGTTTCCGTCTACCAATCCACTCACAAGGCTTTGACCTTTATCAACAGATGAGCAGAGTTGGTGGGTCCCCTCCTCACTATGTTTTTTTAGTGGATTTGTTGTATCGGTCTAAGATATGTCGGAGTCTATTTCTAGCTAAGGAGATCTTTGCTTCTGTTTCACACGCACACACCTACATACCTAAAAAATATGTACTGGGGTCGATGTAATCGACTTAATCCGTTTGCTTGTTCTTGTTTGTCCCCTCTGCGTTTAGCCCCTTGTGGGCAATAAAAAAAATAAGAAACAATAAAATTATGCAAAACTTTTCTGAACT
>NW_021836921.1:0-10000 GCF_006345805.1 Octopus sinensis | reverse complement strand
GTCTCCCTATTGATTTCCGTAACTACATTACCGGAAGTCATGTGGTCAGTTGTTCTATCGATCCCATCAAATAAAACAGCGGAAGCCACGTGCTCTATCAGGCTATCGATTCTACAAATCTGCCGCTGTAATACCGATAACGTTTCACCACATCATTGTTTCACACTTTTGACATATCTTCTAATTAGTCTCTATCTCTTAATCCAATATTTTCAGGTTATGTCTACAACTCTCCTTATTATTCGTATCTCTTCCAACACTCCTTACTTTTCCTTCTTTTGTTCCCTCTTCTGTCTGCTCTCCTTTGTCCTTCCAATTCTCTTTCAGTCCCACGTGACTTCTTCTTATTCTTCTTCTTCTTATTATTATTATTATTGATATTATTATTATTATAATTATTATTATTATTATTATTATTATTATTATTATTATTATTATTATTATTATTATAATTATTATTATTAAGGTGGCGAGCTGGCAGAATTGCTAGCACGCTGGACGAAATGCTTAGCGGTATTTCTTTAGTCACTACGTCCTGAGTTCAAATTCCGCCGAGGTTGACTTTACCTTTCCTCCTTTAGGGGTCGATAAAATAAGTACCAGTTGACTATTGGGATTGATGTAATGGACTCATTTCTTCCGCCAAAATTTCTGCCCTTGTGGCAGAATTTGAAATCCTCATTGTCATTATTATTGTCATTATCATTATTATTTTATTTATTAATTATTGGTATTATTTATTATTATATTAATATTATTATCATCATCATCATCATCATCATCATCAACATCATCATCATCATCATTAATTTTATTTATATTTCTGTTGTCATTGTAATCATTATCATCATCATAATCATCATTCATATTAGTGTTGTTAATGTTGTTCTAATCGTTGTCATCACTATCATCATCATCGTCATCATCCTCATCATCATCATCGTCGTCGTCGTCATCATCATCGTCGTCGTCGTCGTTGTCGTCATCACCATCATCGTCATCATCATCATCATCATCGTCATCACCATCATCATCGTCATCATCATCATCGTCATCATCATCATCATCAGCATCGTCATCACCATCATCATCGTCATCATCATCATCGTCATCATCGTCATCGCCCTCACTATTATCCTCCTTCATCATCTCCTTCATTCTCATAATTATCATTCTATTCTCCCGCATTCTTCATCTTCTTCACTCGCTCTTCTTTCTCTTTATCTCTTTTTTCTTCTTCTTCAGACCAGCCACTTATATTAATTTAATTAGTAAATGGTAACAACAACAACAACAACAACAACAACCAGAGTACAGTAGCAACAATCGTTTTCATCAACATCATCGTCATCATCATCATCATCATAATTTACATCACCAGCATCTTCGACTTTATCTTGATTATGATGGTGTGGTGGTGGTGGTGGTGCTCACGACGATGACGACGACGATAATGATGATGAGGAGGAGGATAACGACGATAACGACGACGACGACGATGATGATGATGATGATGATTATGATGATGACGACGATGATGATGATTATGATGATTATGATGACGACGACGATGATGATGATCATCATGATGATGGTGGTGATGATCATGATGATGGTGGTGATGATGATAATGATGATGATGATGATGATGATGGTGGTGGTGATGATGACGATGGTGGTGATGATGATGATGATGATGGTGATGGTTATGATGATGATAATGATGACGACTCTGATGGTGAGGAGGAGAATGTTCTCTGATGGTTGCGACGATGATAATGACGACGACGATGACGATGATGACGGCGATGACGCTAATACTGAACATAAAAGAAAATGGTGGCGAGCGAAAGAAGGAATGACATTCCAGAAGAGACGAAGGAGGCGTTGCATTGTGATGAAGTACGGTTAATGCAACTGGGTTTGTTGTACTGGATCACCTGCACTGTAATACATGCACCAGTAGAAGCAGCAGCAGCAGCAGCAGCAGCAGTATTAGCAATGGTGGTGGTGGTGGTGGTGGCGGTGGTGGTGCGGTGGTGGTGACATATATGTACCCGAGGTGAAGTTTAAGAAATGAATGGGGAAAAAACGCAGACGCGAAGAAAGTGAAGGAAAAAGAGAGAGACAGAGAGAGACAGAGAGAGAAATAGAGAATTAAATAATAAAACGAAGAAAGGAAGAAATGAAAGAATGAAAGAAAGAAAGAAAGAAAGAAAGAAAGAAAGAAAGAATAAGAAACAAAACACCGGAAACAAAAACAAGCAAAGAGAGAGTGGGAAAACACACAGACACAGACACACTCACAGATATATATAAATATATATATATCCATCCATCCATCTATCTATCTATTATATATCTATCTATCTGTTGTTTTCCTTTAATGCATCTATATTATACTATATATATATGGTGTGTGTGTGTATATGTATATATATATATATATAGACGCACACAACATACTCTCACTCATATCCATATATATAAATATGTATATATTATTATTAATTATGGTATGTGTATATATATATATAACAGCATGCACAGAAAACAAACAGCATATATACACACATAATTAATGGCTAAAATTATCTACGATAGATAGATAGTAGATGTGTGATATACATAGATAGATAGATAGATACATAGATAGCTGATAGGAGACAGGAAATAGTAGATAGATAGATAGATAGATAGATAGATAGATAGATAGATGGATGAGAGGATGATAGATAGATAGAGATAGATAGATAGGAGATAGAGATAGAGAGAGACAGACCGACAGATAAGATAGATAGATTAGGAGATAGAAGACAGACAGACAGACAGACAGACAGACAGACCAGACAGACAGACAGATAGGAAGAAATGTATTTTTTGGAATAAATTCCAGTTCACTTTGGATGTCAGTACTGGTTCATTTGAGTACTTGCAGTCAGTTCCGTGAGCTGATTTCTCTAATAAGAACTGCCAGTTACATTACATAAAGCAGCTTAGACGCACACACACACACACACACCACACACACACATACACACACACACACACACACACACACACACACACAACACAATCACGCGCACAAATATTTTTATGTACGTAGATACATGTATATATTTCTCTTTGTGTGTGCACATATTTTGTGCGTGAATGTATTTCTCTATACGTGCGCACGCGCGCGTGTGTGCGTGTGTGTGTGTATGTGTTTCCGCGATTATATGTGTTTGTGTGTGTGTGTGTGTTACTGTATGTTGAATGTGTGTGTTTGTATGTATGTGAGTGTGTGTGTGGTTTCTCTTGGTTCACCTGTACTTGCAATTTTCATGCATTTATAAGCAGACTACACGAAATCCACCCCGCTGCGGGGTGCCAGTTCTATTCAAGGATAGTCTATACTTTATAAACTACATATATATATATATATATATATATATATATATACTCTTTACTCTTTTACTCTTTTACTTGTTTCAGTCATTTGACTGCGGCCATGCTGGAGCACCGCCTTTAGTCGAGCAAATCGACCCCGGGACTTATTCTTTGTAAGCCCAGTACTTATTCTATCGGTCTCTTTTGCGAACCGCTAATTGACGGGGGACGTAAACACACCAGCATCGGTCGTCAAGCAATGCTAGGGGGGACAAAACAAGACACAAAACACACACATACATAATTACATATATAACATATATACGACACGCTTCTTCAGTTTCCGTTACCAAATACACTACAAGGCTGGTCGGCACTGCTCTAGCAGAAGACACTGCCCAAGATGCCACGCAGCGGGACTGAACCCGGAACCATGTGGTTGGTTAGCAAGCTACTTACCACACAGCCACACCTGCGTCTATATGTACATTAATATATATACACTAAATGCAATGGACATTATAAGACAGAATAAAGACAACACAAAAGGGAAATGTTTTAGCTTAACGTTTAAAGGGAAGGAAAAGATCCTTAACGTTTCCGATATTATTCCTCCATCAAAGGAATGAGAAAATCATAGTTAAATAGTGTATCTATATATGCGCATGCTTGTGCACGTGTGTATGTGTGTATATGTGTATATGTGCGTGTGTGCGTTTGTGCATGTGTGTGTGTCTGAGTGTGTGTGCATGTGTGTGTGCATGTGTGTGCATGTGTGTGTGTATGTGTGTGTGTATGTGTGTGTGTGTGTGTGTGTGTGTGCAGAGAGATAGAAAGGAGAAGATAGAAAGAGGAACTCCATTATTTGTAGGCCACTGCATATTAAGGCATCCTTCTCGTTACGAGAACTCTCGTTATGGATTCTGCACTTACGGGAATTGTAAACTATGACTACAAATTTATGGACACGACCTGTAATTTTGCCATTAATTGATATTCAGTGAAGCTTTTAGTGTTTAAATTTGAAATCACCATATGTATATAGCTATGAAAATAATTTTTATTTTCCTCAAGAAATGATATCTAATTTCATGCTATAATTTACGACAGCAAGTTGTTCCTCTCGACATTTCTTGTTTCAAAGCTCCGTACTTCGGAATACAACCTACCAACCCTCTGCGTTAAATTATGTTATTATCCTCTAGCAGACAAATATTTTCGTTGCCCTCAGCAATCTCACCGGTTTCTACCCGCTACCTTTTCTAATCCTGTCTTATTTATGCGTTCAGCAATTCAAATAGCCATGTTCTTTAATTGCTCTCAGCAATATGCCAACACCTTCCCATTCTCTCCTCTGCTCCCAGTGTGTTTGTGCGTGCAGCCACTCAACTGACTTTGGTCTTACTATTAACATCAATCTATTTCTTTACTACCCACAAGGGGCTAAACATAGAGAGAACAAACAAGGACAGACAAAGGGATTAAGTCGATTACATTGACCCCAGTGCGTAACTGGTACTTATTTAATCGACCCCGAAAGGATGAAAGGCAAAGTCGACTACAGCGGAATTTGAACTCAGAACGTAGCGGCAGACGAAATACCTATTTCTTTACTACCCACAAGGGGCTAAACATAGAGGGGACAAACAAGGACAGACAAAGGGATTAAGTCGATTACATCGACCCCAGTGCGTATCTGGTACTTATTAATCGACCCCGAAAGGATGAAGGCAAAGTCGACCTCGGCGGAATTTGAACTAAATGTAGCGGCAGACGAATACCACTAGCATTTCGCCCGGCGTGCTAACGTTTCTTATTTCTTTATTGCCACAAGGGGCTAAAATAGAGAGGACACAAGGACACACAAGGGATTAAGTCGATACATCGACCAGTGCGTAAGGTCTTATTTAATCGATCCCGATAGCGTACCTCGGCGGAATTTGAACTCAGAATGTAGCGGCAGACGATACCACTAGGCATTCGCTCGCCGGCGTGCTAACGTTTCTTTTTCTTTATTGCCCACAAGGGGCTAAACATAGAGAGGACAAACAGGACAGACAAGGGATTAAGTCGATTACATCGACCCCAGCAGTGCGTAACTGGTACTTATTTAATCGATCCCGAAAGAGAAGGCAAAGTCGACCTCGGCGAAATTTGAGCTCAGAACGTAGCGGCAGACGAAATACCGCTAAGCAGTTCGCCCGGCGTGCTAACGGTTCTGCCAGCTCGCCGCCTTTTTTACTGTTCACATCAATTGTACAGTTCTTTCTCCTACGTCATACAGCTTCTACCCATTGAAACTGTTCCCCCATTCCTTTCATTTTCTCATTTCCAGTTTTTGAAATATCATCATTCATCATCATTGTTCGACCGTGGTCGAGACTTTCATAGTCTTTTCAAATGGCTAATAATGTGTGCACGCGCCACTACTACACACATTGGAAAGCATTGTACAACCAAGTACTAAAGAAGATCTTTCCTTCTCCATGAAACAAAGCTGTTCCCGCTGGATGTCAACCCAGTATTTCTAAGCTACGGACCCAGTGATTTATTGCCCTAGATAGATTGCCTTCACTACGGCTAAGGAGCCCTTTCTACCCCATTTTGAAATATAAAGACCTCTACTCTCTCTCCAGATTCTGCTCTGCCTTTGCTAGATAAAGCTATCTCTCCTGCAACGCTGCTTGCATTTCGATAAATTTCACTACTGAACATTAACTACGCATACAGTTTAATGTATGATAATACATTATCCTTACTCGAGATGACAAGAAAGACGGCATCAAGCAAAAATGAAGGTAGTAGAACGAAAAATAGATGTAAAGAGATTACGTTGACGTGCAGGATTGCTGCAAGGGAAAAACTCAGCCATTTTGCAATTATTATTTAAGCTAGTAACGTCATCAATAGTAACGATAAGTGGAAAGGAAAATAAATTAGTTCAGTTATTGAGGCAACTACTCCATTGACCTTTGTATTGTTTTTCCATAGATCTTATTGAAACGTCTCCTGCCTTTGCGAATCGATAATGAGACGCTTGTAACAAACCAATAAACATAACAGCTGGTCAAGCGAAAGCTCGTAAATTATATAACGATTTGAAGAGAAAGGAAGGGAAGATATGAAACTACTAAAATGAAATCTATATATATAAAACTGTAGTTGTGTGAGTGTCTGTCCCCTTCGATTTAGATTCCTAACTACTCCCACATTTTGCGGTGCAGTTTAACCAAATTCGGGTATCTTATAGTCGTGATTCATATCGAGTTCGTCTGAGTATTAGCGCGCGTCTACGATGAGTCTACGATTTTTAAAATAATTTAACATCATTTTTTATTTCATTTTAATGCATAATTTTTCGTGTGTCGATGGCGGCGGAGTTGGCGTCCATGGTCACACCTGCACCTGTGTTTGCTTCTCCCCCTTCTTCCCTCCCTCGTGAAGCTGTGGGAAGGAGTGTAAAGAAATCAACGTCGTAAAGCGTTGTCAAGGAGACCAGCGTTCTTTTAGAACAACGACTTCATAGCTTGAAGACACCAAAACAGAAATGGCTAAGAAAGCCCGAATTGGCATCTATAAGGGAAGTAACTCTCTAAAAATGCTTATATAGTTATTTCCCTTACAAACCCGAGCAACGCCGGGCGATACTGCTAGTATATAATAAAAGTTGGTTTGATAGGTCTAAAATACGTTCTAATTTGTGCAATATTAAAATGACCGGTGAAGCTGCTGGTGTAGAGCGGTCTTCGTTCTTCGTCCGTAGTGGGAGAAGTCCGATACGTGGTCCTTTGCTATTCGTAAAACCCGCAGAAGAGAAAGCAGGTCAACTCCCGACACCGAGAGCATCGACGGATGGATGAATGCGCATCCAGGCTCAGCGGTTGCGTAGGAAGTCGGGGACAAGAAACAGGAAGAAAGAGTGAGAAAAAGTTGGAGCGAAAGAGTACAAATGGGGTCGCCACCCCCCCCTGCCGGAGCCTCATGGATCTTTAGGTGTTTTCGCTCAATAAACACACACAACGCCCGGTCTGGGAATCGAAACCGCGATCCTCCGACCGCGAATATGCTGCCCTGACCACTGAAGTTAATGTTACCAGTAGGGTTTCTGTTGACAAGAAGCGTCAGGCGATATTTGAAACTTTTAAAGCCTGGTGTTAATTTTACTTCTCTCCCAAAATAAAGCTTCTCGTTGGCATATGTATCTGGAATGTCCCAGGTTCATCGCATTTGTCCTTTGGCAATCGTTTTCTGCAGCTCGTGCGGATTATTAGTACATCAGCACCAGCAAGGTTTATCTTTCAAAATAATTATTATCAATGAGTACCAGTTATGCCTTGTGAGTCGGGCTCGTCCAGTATGTTATTCTTCGTGGCAAAATTGTTACAGCGTTTGATTGGAACAAATACTTTTCAGTAGTCGGCTCGTTACGTTTTAAGTTTAAATCTTATTATGATTAACTTTGATTTTCATTCTTCAGAAAAATAAAAAACCAGACGGTTATATCGCCTCCAGTATTTCAGGTGGAATCGATACAACCCAGTAATTATCATTAGTGAGCATTAATGGCGTTGAGCTAAAAGAGTCCTTAGTGCGTGGGACAAAATGCTTAGTGGCATGTCTTCCGCTCTTTTCGTTCTGCCGAGATCAACTTTACCTTTCATCCTAATCGGAGTCGATAAAATAAGTATTTGTTGAGTACTGAAGTCGATGTATTGCTGGCCTTGTGTCAAAATTAGAAACAATTATTGGTGAGCATCAAATAGCCTCGGCAAGACCTAACCATGCTATCATCCTAATTGATTCACGTGTGTATGTGTGTGTATGTGTGTGTATGTGTGTGTGTGTGGTGCGTGCGTGTGTGAGCAGGAGTGGGTCTGTGCTTGTAATACTTCTTCGGAATTGAATTATCGCCACAACTTCCTTTTGTTCCTTCTCTTCCTAAATTTGACGCTTCATGTCTGAGATTCCATAGGGAATGGAATAATGGGATTATGTTAGTTACATTTTTAATATGTATATGTATGTATGTTTGTGTATATACATATATATATATGCATATATATATAAATATACATATACATATATATACATATACACACACACAAACACACATATATATATATATGTATGGGGCGGGTATAAATTTATATGTATGTATGCAGATATATACGCATCTATGTATATATGCATATGTATGTCTATATGTATATATATAATACATATTATATATATATGTATGTATGTATGTATACATATATATACATATATATATACACACATATATTTGCATATATGTGTATGTATATATATATATATATATATTTATACATATTTATATATGATTTTATATATATTATATATATATATATATAATATATATATATATATATATAAATGAATAATAAGTAATTATATATATATAGTGTGTTGCGTGTGTGTGTGTTGTTTGTGTGGTGTGTGTGTGTGTGTGTGTTTGAAATGAATAAGTAATTATTTCAATGAATGACTACACCTACCCACTTCTATTTCGACATTTAACGACTCAACAGTGTAGATTATTAACAGTGAAATATTCATTATTATTCACTTTGCACTTTTCAAATGCAGCCGACCACTCCATCTACACGCTCGCATAAGTCCAATAAAAATGTATTTCCGAAAGTCATCGGGGAAAATTGAAACACTTTTAAAGACTCTTGGGAAAAGATTTTGAAATATAAAATACGATTGTCGTCTGCGTTGAGACTAAAATGGTAAATTAAAATGTTGAAAACTACAATTGCAATAGTAACTTAAAGAGGATAATGGTATGGCTTAGTTTATTTGATGAATGATTTTTATGCTGTTATGCTGTAGCTGCTGGAGTAACAGCAGTTTGTAATGCGGATGGATCGATGGATTGATGGATTGATGAATAAACAAAGTTGGAGTTTGTCGTTTAAACTTACTGACAAATAATAATCATGAATGCGACTCAAATATGACATCATAAGGGTGATGGTCACCTTAGTATAGATAGATAGACAGATAAATTCATACATGCATACAAACATACACACATACACACAGACATGCATACATACATACATACATACATACATACATACATACATACATACATACATACATGCAGACAACAGACAGACAGATAGATAGATAGATAGATAGATAGATAGATAGATAGATGGATAGATAGATAGATAGATAGATAGATAGATAAATAGATAATAGATAGATAGATAGATAGATAGATAGATAGATAGATAGATAGATAGATAGATAGATAGATAGATATATGGATGATAGATGGATTATAATCACCCCATGGATTTATATGGATAACACCATACAAATTCTGGTGCTCTAACTTAAGTACCTATTCATTTGAATCTAAATTTGCTGAACTTATATATAATATACATAATATACATACACACACATACATACATCATATATATATGTTATATATAATATATATATATATATATATATATATATATATATAATATATATATATATATATATATAGTTGAGGAAGTGGAGCAGGTAAAATCCAGGCTACATATGCTTCCTAGCCAGCAGTTCCTCGGAAGGAACAATTACTGAACGTGGGGGTACTCCTCTGGCG
>NW_021836920.1:5000-21104 GCF_006345805.1 Octopus sinensis | reverse complement strand
CTATAATATAAATTATATATATAATATATATATATATATATATATATATATATTAAGCATATATACATACAATATGTAAATACCTACATATATGTATATATACATGCATATATGGCTACAGGACGTAAAAAACCATTGTTTTCACTGTTTTGTTCTTACTGTCCGGTTTTTGTTAGCATTTTAACTCTCCGCAAAAATCTCAAATTTTATTTAATTTGCTTTGCGGGAAGGACTGTTTAAACGAAGTCACGCTTCGTCCCAACCTTCGAAACACCGAGTACATACAACAGGGGACAACTGATGAAGGGATTGTTCTTTATGTTGCCTGTCTCGTTTCTCTATTTGTTTTTTATGTTGTCCGAAAAAAAGTTCGCTTTCCATTTAAATATTTTTTTTGTGTTCTCGTTTTTCATCTTGTTCTGTCCTGTTCTTTTTTTGACGTCTCGTACCCATGTATGCATATATATATACATATATATGTAGATGTGTACATATAAATGCATTTATATATATATATATTTATAATAATACATACACATGCATACATATATATATATATATATATATATATATAATATATATATATATAGATATATTATATATAATATATCTATAAGGTATGTAGAAAAATACAACATGGACAAGAACGTATAACTCATAGAAGACGATACAATAAACATGGACAGGACATTCGAACCCCTCAGTCTTCAGTCAAGAACCGGATCATCGTAGTAATTTCGGCTATGTATGTATATATGCATGCCTGCGTGGTAATAAGTTTTCTTCCCACGCACATGGTTCCGGGTTCAGTCCCACTGCGAGGCACCTTGGGCAAGTGTCTTCTACCATGGCCTCGGGCCGACCAATTCCTTGTGAGTGGATTTGGTAGACGGAAACTGAAAGAAGTCCGTGTGTTTTTATTTTCCGTGTATCGGTACACTTTGATATCTACTTTGGCCTATACAGGGTCTTACTGATAAACTGAGACCATTCTTAAGCAAATGACTTAGTGTGTTTAACATTTCTTTTCTTGACAATCGTTGCTTGATTGAAAAATATCTACTCCTCCTCTTTATTTTTCAGGTAAACAGCGAACTGATTCGATAACAGAAGATGATGGAACAACAGAATCCTTTCGCCATTGTTGTTTTGGCGCGCGCCGGGCACACTCTCAATGAAATTATTAAGTTGACGAAACTTCCAAAGACAACAGTTTATCGCCTGTATAAACATTTTCCAGAACAGGGGATGATTGATAGAAGAGAACACAAAAGACGAAGTGATTCCACGGGCAATCAAAAGGTTTCTTTTGCTGGCCTTAAGCGTTCGATTGAAGGCAGTCCATCCACATTCATAACAACTCTTGTACGTGTCTCTTTCCACGGCATCCAGTGCTGTGAACAGGAATCTTGGAATCACTAGTTATGTTCGACAACGCTGTAAGCTCCTAACAGCCAAGATCAAATTAATTAGAGCCGAGAAATGCCCAAGGCTTCTGTCATTCATCAAGCATCAAAGTACAGGAAAAACACTGGTGTTTATGGACGAGAAGAAGTTCAATGTGTATGCAGAGGTTATCACAGATATTCTCGAGTGATTGAATACGACTCTTCTGATGTCGCTCCTGTGTTTGAGATTATGGATCCTACCTCTGTGATGGTATTTGGAGCCGTGGACAGTGATAGAAGTGTCATGTAGCCACACTTCATTCAGTATGACATGAAAATCAGCACAAAGGAGTATCCGTACATCTTGAAGAATTCTCTGTTACCTTGGATGGAGCAGAGATAGGATTATGCACCATGCAATGGGTCAAAAGCAACACAGACCTTCCTTGGTCAGAAGGTGCCATTTCATTTAGAATATTTAGAGTAAAGTAAATTTGAAGTAATTAATTAAATTATTAGTTTATTAATTAATTAGTGAAATTTGGAACGTCCTACATCCGTTTCTGGGATATCCTAAACGATAAGTTAACATCCATATACACTGGGTATTCTATCATCGGGGACAAGGCGGGTATGTATAAAACTTCTAAACAGGGAATTCACAATTTATAAATGAATAAAATAGAAAGATAAAGAATAAAACAGTAGATACAAGAAAAGAGAGTAAAACAATAGATAGAGAATAAAGACTATAAATGTGTAAGTATATAAATGCAGCGATTTACTTTCGCTTTCCACAATTACGGAATCAGTAAAATAATTGCCAATGAAATACTAGTGACAGTTTAATCGGCTAAAAGCTTTATCAAATTTTATTGCTTTCTGCCACAATTGGATGCAGGCATCGTTATAGTCTTTTCTTTTAAACAGTAATTTGTCCACCTCAGTAAATAAATGAAGATTTCAATGAGTTTCAGTGATTTGGGTAAAAGAAGACATTTTCTAGACTTGGAAATATATTGTATTCTGTTAATTCAGTTCTGATTTTTTCAGCTCGAAATATTAAAGAGAGACATTATATTTCTTTGTCTTTCAATTTCAAATAATGATTTCTAAGGTGGTGCTCCAATATGGCCGCTGTCGAATGATTGAAACGAGTAAAAGAAAAAAGAATAAGAGAATATATGTGAGCGGGGAGTGAGTGTGTGTACTTATATATGTAAATATCCACACAGATATACTTGTATATATACGTACATATATATGAGAACTAATAGGCTTGTATGCAGAAGACATCATAGCTCGACTTCATCAATGTCCAACAAACGAAACTGCTTAAAAGAATATGCAAACAACAGCAATTTATTCCAGCTGCTAAGCTATTCTTACATTGAATTATAACAGCGAGAGAATAAGATGGTGGATATAGTGCAATCATTAAAACATGACTGCTCAGTTATCTAGATTAGAAACTTGTAAAGGGAACATGTTCATATATCTGTCCACAGCATAGTCTTCCGTTGATTATATGAACGAATTCCACTTTTTGCCGATGAATTTCAAAACCGGTCGAATAATGTTTTATTCAAAATCAACCAAAAGAACAAAGAAACCGAAGAAAGAAACGATTAGAATGAAACAAGCGACAATGAAGATATAGAAGCTATAAATGATGTAGAATATAACTTAGCCTTTGAAACAAATATGCAATTTATCTACAGGCAGTAAACACATGGAATCAAAAGACTAGATCAGATATGTTGCATATCTTAGGTATATGCGGGAGACTTGGTTTCTTAGACTGAATCATTCAAATCAATATCCCAACATTGCTACTGTCCTATGAAGGGAAAATATAAAAGAAATAAAGATAACGGAACTATGTGTTGAAAATATTTTTCATGAAATTTTCATTTTCACTTGATCTAAAAAGATGACCTTCATCATCAAAAGTCCCTATTTGTGAAGGTTCATCAATTCTCGTGAGAGCAAATTACTATTGGTCTTCTTTAAACAGTGTATTTAAGGGATGATAATGTCTTCAGTAGACGCATAAAATGATGCGAATATCAAGGGTAAAATGTCTTAGAGAATACGTTTGTTCTGTGATAGACGACCTGCGTAAACAACTGCAGCAATAACAACTGCAACAGCATAAAAATCAGTACCAGTAAGTAAGCAAAACAACAACATCACTTTGAAGAGCGCAGGAGTGGGTGTGTGGTAAGTAGCTTGCTTACCAACGCCATGGTTCCGAGTTCAGTGCCACTGCGTCACCCCTTTGGCAAGTGTTTTCTACTATAGCCTCGGGCCGACCAAAGCCTTGTGAGTGAATTTGGTAGACGAAAACTGAAAGAAGTCCTTCGTGTATATATATACATACATATACACACACACACACACACACACACACACACATATATATATATATATATATATATATAATATACGTATGTGTGTGTGTGTGTATATGTTTGTGTCTGTTTTTGTCCACCCCAACATCGCTTGACAACCGATGTTGGTGTGTTTACGTCCCCGTAACATAGAGGTTCGGCAAGAGAGACCGATAGAATAAGTACTAGGCTTACAAAGAATAAGTCCTGTGATAGATTTGCTCGACTAAAGGCCGTGCTCCAGCATAGCCACAGTCAAATGACTGAAAAAAAATTCAAGAATTAAGAATTAAAGGTGCGTAACCAGTAAGAAAGTTTATAACAGCGTTATTATGGGTTTTTAATTTTGGTACAACATTGCTCAGCTGGTAGTTATTTTGTCGGCCCTGAAAAGATGAAAAGCAAATTTGAACCCTGAATAAAGACGGACGAAATGATGCTAAATATTTTATCCGGCACGCTAAAAATGCTACCAGCTCGCCGCCATAACAATGTCGTTAATATCAGAAACAGCTCAGCCGGCGAAAATGGCAGAAACGTTAAGATGCCGGACAAAGTGCTTAACGGTATTTTGTGTGTCATTATGTTCTCTGTTCAAATTCCTTCGAGGTAGACTTTGCCTTTCATCCTTTCAAGGTAGTAAAATAAGTGGTGATTGAAGACTGGGGTCGAAATAATTGATTTACCCACTCGCCCCAAAACAGCTGGCTTTGTGTTAAAAATAGACAGCAATATTAGAAAGATTGGTAGCTAGCTGGTAGAATCGTTGGCACGGCGAAGAAAATGCTCAGCGTCATTCAATCCGACTTTATTTTCCGAGTTCGAATTTCACCGAGGTCGACTTTGCCTTTCATCTATTCGGAGTTGCGGAAATAAGTACCCTTGCCACATTTCGTCCGTCCGTACGTTCAGAGTTCAAATTCCACCGAGGTCGACTTTGCCTTTCATCCTTTCGGAATCAATGAAATATGTACCAGTTGAACACTGGAGTCGATCTAATCGACTCACAGTCCGTCTCTGAAACTGCTGGTCTTGTGCCAAAACTTGAAATCAATATTAGAAACGACAAAGGCGGTGAACGAGTAGAATCTTTAGCACGCCGGGAAAAAGTGCCTTGCCGCATTTCGTCCGTCTGTCTATACGTTCAGAGTTCAAATTCCAGCGAGGTCGACTTTGCCTTTCATCCTTTCAGGGTTGATAAGATAAGTGCCAGTTAAGCACTGGGTGGTCGATGTAATAGACTTACCCACTTCCCCAAAAATTACTGACCTTGTGCCAAACTTTGAAAAGCAATATTTGAAGCAACTGTAAGCAGAACAACAACAACAACAGTGTAAATAACAACATTAACGGAATCAGTTACAACAACCAAAACTACAACAGCGACGACGACAAGATGACTCTCATAAAAATACAAGTGTTATAACAATGATCGAATTACAATCGTATTGAATAATTATTAGCAATCACCCTATACACCCTGCCCTGCACACACCACATACACACACACGTACACCTACAGACATACACGCACATACACAGACTCAGTCGCTGGTCACCATTGCCGCAGGCTTCGCCCCGTCACCTCCACTACTCCCTATAGCATGTACAGCAATAACGGGGACAATGGCAACAACACTATTGTTTTGTTCATGCTATTGTCATTGAAAATAATAGGGGTGGAATGTTTAGGGTGTTGCGAGAGCGGGTCAGAGAGGTTGAGCTGGCTTTTGTCCGGGTTTAAACAAGAGGATATTGTGCGCTCCTGCGCACATGTGTATGCATTTGAGTCTATGTGTGTGTGTGTGTGTGTGTGAGAGAGAGAGAGAGAGAGAGAGTGTGTGTGTGTGTGTGTGTGTATAAATAAGGGAAAGAGAGAGTGAAAGAAAGAACATAGAATGGGGGATATACTCGCTGACATGAACATATAGGTTGCAAAGTCTAATAAACTGTGATGGACAGAGCCCGCTTACATATACATACATACATACACACATGCATAAATGCATGCATACATACATGCATGGATACATACATGCATGCGTACATACATATATACATACATGCATGCATGCATGCATGCATGCTTACATGCATACATACATAGATATATATACGTATATATATATATACGTGTGTATGTATATGTGAGTAGAAACATATATACGAAAGTATGCATGTACGTCAATCAATCTATCTATCTATTCATCTATCTATCTATCTATCTATCTATCTATCTCTCTATCTATTTATCTGTATGTTTCTCTGTCTGCCTCTCTCTCTCTCTCTATTTATCTATCTATCTACTATCTATCTATATCTCTCTCTCTATATATATATATATATTCACCCGCGCACAACATACACAAACATGTATATATATATATATATATATATATATATATATATATATATATATATATATATATATATATATATATTGTATATATATACATACATATACCTATATACAGGTCTTTTCAAGTGTATATGCATATTTATGTATGTTTATTTATGTACAGAGTGTATAGAGTAGAAGTGAGTAAGACAAGGAAACTCAATGAAAGAATGGAAGTTTGCTGCTAGAAACTGATAGACACACGGATGGACGGAAGGACGGACAGAGAGACAGACAGACAAATAAACAGACAGACAGACAGATCGATAGATGATAGATAGATAGATAGATAGATAGATAGATAGATAGATAGATAGATAGATAGATAGATAGATAGATAGATAGATAGATAAAACGATGGTTGCAGAATGAGACATAGAAAGAATAAGAAAGAGAGAGTGCTGCAAGTAAGATCAAGAATGGCACCATCCCCTGAAATTCGACATTCCTTCTTCTGGAGACAATAGAGGGGGACGACACTGTTTGGAAGGGAAGTGAGTGATAAAGGAAGGCTCTGCGGGCAACAGAAGAGGGGAACAAGGGTGGTGACTGGCCAAATTACGTTACACTGTTTGCACGGAGACTCTATACACATGCATCTTATTACACTTTCTTGATTTGATTTTCTTCATTCATACCACCAGAACGCGAGTCCCACACTACCGAACACACACACCCGTCATGTCACTGGTTTCCCATTGTTGTTATTTTCGATTTCGCTGCTGTTGTTGTTATTATTATTATTATTATTTGTAGTAGTAGTAGTAGTAGTAGTAGTAGTAGTAGTAGTAGTAGTGGTGGTGGTGGTGGTGGTGGTTTTGGTGGTAGTAGTAGTGGTGGGGGTGGGGGTGGAGGTGTTGGTGGTTGTGGTGGTGGTGGTGGTAGTAGTAGTGGTGGTGGTGGTGGTGGTGGTAATAGTTGTGGTGGTGGTGGTGGTAGTAGTAGTAGTAGTGGTGGTGGTGGTGGTGGTGGTGGTGGTTGTGGTGGTGGTGGTTGTGGTGGTGGTTGTGGTGGTGGTGGTTGTGGTGGTGGTTGTGGTGGTGGTTGTGGTGGTAGTGTTGGTGGTCCTTGTTTGAGCCATTCAAAGGAAATGCAGTTTGTCATTACGTCGTTATTTCATTAAGTAATTCGTTCGCTCGTTCGTTCATTCTTTCACATTTTCTCCTTCCGCCGTCACCGTCGTGGTCAACGTTTTTGTCTTCATTTTTTGTTGTTCTCGTTCCTATTGCCGCTATTGTTATTCTTGTTTTCGTCTTTGCTGTTGTTGTTGTTAGTGGTGTACTGCAGTTTTTTCTCTCTTTTTTTCTCTTATCTCTAGCTGAGCTCTGACTATACAGACATTTGCATTAAAATCGTTCCAAACGTGATCATCCCCTCATGTTATTTATATTCTCTGATTTCAGAACCAAGAGCATTCGTTGACATCTTCATATTTTAGGTACGGTTAGTCTTTATTTTCAGAAGAAAATTACAGCAGTTTTCGTCAAGCAGGTCAAGCAATATCTCCGAAGCACCATCCTTGATTCTTTTGCTCGTGTTTCATTCGAGCATTTTTTCATTCATTCATTCTTCATGAACTCATTTATTGTGTGATTTTGTCAGTATTTTACACTTGCCTTCCTGATTTATTTGTAAAATTCATTCAGTTTCTCGTTCATGCGTTTCATTCAAAGATAGTCACATTATCCTTCATAAAATTAATTTATCTAATCACTAATTCATCTTATTCCTTAATTATTATGAGGCGCAGGAGTGGCCGTGTGGTAAGTAGCTTGCTTACCAACCACATGGTTGTAGAATAAGACCGATAGAATAAGTACTGGGCTTACAAAGAATAAGTCCTGGGGTCGATTTGCTCGACTAAAAGGTGGTGCTCCAGCATGGCCGTAGTCAAATGACTGAAACAAGTAAAATGAATAAAAGAATATTATCTCAATATTTTTGCTATTTACTCATTCATTGGCAAATTCACCAGGTTTTCATTTACGAAATTCATTCAAAAATTCTTTCATTAATTCATGCAATCACTCACTCATTTAAATTTCTCATTCAATCTTAATGACATTCTTCTTCATGCATTAAATTATTCTTTCATTAGTTCATTCAGTCACAGATATTTATTAATTATTCAGACATTATTTTATACTTTTCATAATTCGTTACTTATTCATTGATGGATTCCTTCAACCTCATTCGCTCATTTAATTCCCCCATTCATTCATAACTATAAGAAAGGCATTTATTACCTCGTTGTTACTGTTACCATTACCTTAACGAACACATTATAAAATCTGTAAAACAATAGAGATTAATTCACGCTAACACATAAATGAGAAAGGAAGGGGTGATAGATGAATAAGGAAGGAAGGGATGATGGCAAACTGGTGGGCTGCTGAACAGTCAACGCTGAAAAGAAAAATCAAACAGCGTTTCAACTCTGTGTGAGTATATGTGAATATATGTGTATATATGTGCGCGTGTAAAAGGAAAGTATGTGAATGTATGTGTACATTGGGAAGTATATTAATTTGTTTCACCATCCACATTTTTGACGGTATGCTGCCAGCTAGTTATTAAATAACCATGAGTATTTTAAAAGTTCGAACAAGCCACTAGTGAGCAGTATGTCCGAAAAATTCGATTGTAAAGTTGAATGTTGTAAACATGTCTGTCGCAAAAATTTATATTGGCCATTCATACGAAGTGGTATCAAGAAGTTGCAGTAAAAAATTACTTTTTACCCGTGATCACAAAAATATAAATTTCACAACTTCCGATGTGAACATAGCGATGTTACTCGGCACACTGCCTTATGAACGTCACCGCCAGCTCTCATTGCGCACGCAGTGATGTGCTGTCATGAGTTGGCGTGCTACAGAACTATTCCGGGAACCTTTTGAAAACACCTCTTATACTACGCTTTCCTGTCGGCTCACCATTCACTTAGGAAGTAATTGTAACACACTATATCACATCAATAGAACAAAGCTATTAGGGAAGATATTAGGGGACAACACATCTAAACACGACAGATTTCCACACTGTATAGGAAAAATAGAGAATTAAAAAAATGCATTGCCGCTTTCCAGTAAGCGGAATATATCTGACTGGTGAATATAGCTATTTCTTTACTGCCCACAAGGGACTAGGCATACAGGGGACAAATAAGTGCTGACAAACGGATTAAGTCGAATACATCGACTCCAGTGTGTAACTAGTACTTATTTAATCGACTCCGAAAGGATGAAAGTCAAAGTCAACCTCGGCGGAATTTGAATTCAGAACGTAAAGACAGACGAAATATATATTTCTTTACTACCCACAAGGGGCTAAACACAGAAGGGACAAACACGGACAAACAAACGGATTAAGTCAATTATATCGACCCAAGTGCGTAACTTGTACTTAATTTATCGACCCCGAAAGGATGAAAGGCAAAGTCGACCTCGGCGCAATTTGAACTCAGAACGTAGCGGCAGATGAAAAACCAGTAAGCATTTCGCCTGGCCTGTTAACATTTCTGCCAGATCGACGCCTTTGACTGGTGAATATGTTCTTTTCTACTCTAGGCACAAGGCCCCGAATTTTTTTGGGGGTGTTGGGGGCAAGGGGTCCGGTCGATTAGATTGACTCCAGTACGCAACTGGTACTTAATTTATCGATCCCGAAAGGATGAACGACAAAGTCGACCTCGGCGGAATTTGAACACAGAACCTAACGGGAGACGAAATACCTATTTCTTTACTACCCACAAGGGGCTAAACACAGAGAGGACAAACAAGGACAGACAAAGGGATTAAGTCGATTATATCGACCCCATTGTGTAACTGGTACTTATTTAATCGACCCCGAAAGGATGAAAGGCAACGTCGACCTCGGCGGAACTTGAACTCAGAACCTAAAGACAGACGAAATACCGGTTAGCATTTCGCCCGGCCGACTAACGATTCTGCCCGCCCGCTGCCCTTGACTGTTTAATATATTACCAACAAAATTAGAAGTTTGACCATTAGAAATAATTGTCATGAGCTAGTTGCTTGTTTTTGCTTGTCACTAGGTCTGTGTTGTCTGGAAATACTTTAGCATTTTCTGCAATGTTGCGTATCTTTTATTATTCATTCTGTGCGTGTGCGTGTCTGAGTGCATGTGAGTACATAAGTGCGTGATTGTGCATTAATTTTGATTAAAAAAATCATAGAAAGATTTATGCAATTAAAACGAAAGAAAATGTGAGAGCGTATGTCGTTTAGTAAAGCATATTTTTTTAACAAGATATATTCCTTTAGAAATCCTCTCTCTAAATCTATCTGTCCGTCTGTTTTTCTCTTTCTCTCTTTCTTTCTTTCGCTCTCCCCCACTCTCTTTCTGTACGTGCATGTGTGTTCATGTATGCGTTACTGTGCATGTGTGTATATATACGTATATGTACATACAGATACGCAAACGCACGCATATATACATATGAATATATATATTGTAGACATACACACAAACACACACACACACACACACATACGCATATATCCCTATATATATATGTGTATATATACATATATATATATATATATATATATATTATATATATATATATTATATATATATATATATATATATATTATGTATATTCACGTATTAATGATTCTACGCCTGGTAACATGTATATATTCATTGCAAAAATGTGTCAGTCTATTTTGTGTTTCACCCCAGTAAAGAGTCTTCAGGGATGTCGTGTACATGGTTATATATTTTTTCCTAGTTTAATACATTCTTGGTTTATGCCTTTTGCATGATTGCTCTTTAGTAACGTTTGGATTTGCAGCATTTTTCACGTTTATAGAAGCAGAAATTCGCCGTTTCCCCTTTATAAATTCCCAGTTTATAAATTTCGCCTCGTTCTTGCTTTAATTTAAGTTCTTTGGTAGCTAAATAGAAAACAATATAAACGAATATTTACTTTTCTTATTTCGTTTAAATAATAATTTCAAATACCAAGAGAGACGATTTCTGTGGAAATGAAGATGAATATTTCAGTTGAACTTAAGGCGGCGATCTGGCAGAATCGTTATCACAGCGGGCAAAATGCTGGCCTTGTGCGAAAATTTCATACTGCGACAGACACATACGCACACTTACTAACCCACACATACATTCACATAAACGTACACACATACACATACATCCATGCGTGTGTGTGTGTGTGTGTTTGTGTGTGTGTGTGTGCGTGTGTGTGTGTGGTAAGAAGCTTGCTTTCCAACCACATGTCTCCGCGTTCACTCCTGCTGCGTGGCACCTTGGGTAAGTGTCTTCTTGCATAGCCTTGGTACGACTAAAGCCTTGTGAGTGGATTTGGAAAATGGAAACTGAGAGAAGACCGTCGTATATATGTGTGTAGGTGTGTTAATTTGTGTGTGTGTCTGCGTTTGTCACCCCATCAAGTGTCACCTCATCAAGTGACAATCAATGTTGGTGTGTTTACGTCACCATAACTTAGCGGTTCGGCAAAACAGACCGATAGGATAAGTACTAGGCTTACAAAGAATAAGTACTGGGGTCGATTTGTTCGACTAAAGGCGATGCTCCATCATGGCCGCAGTTAAATGACTGAAAGAATAAAAGAAAAGAAGACTATATATATATGTGTGTGTGTGTGTGGTAAGAAGCTTGCTTTCCAACCACATGTCTCCGCGTTCACTCCTGCTGCGTGGCACCTTGGGTAAGTGTCTTCTTGCATAGCCTTGGTACGACTAAAGCCTTGTGAGTGGATTTGGAAAATGGAAACTGAGAGAAGACCGTCGTATATATGTGTGTAGGTGTGTTAATTTGTGTGTGTGTCTGCGTTTGTCACCCCATCAAGTGTCACCTCATCAAGTGACAATCAATGTTGGTGTGTTTACGTCACCATAACTTAGCGGTTCGGCAAAACAGACCGATAGGATAAGTACTAGGCTTACAAAGAATAAGTACTGGGGTCGATTTGTTCGACTAAAGGCGATGCTCCATCATGGCCGCAGTTAAATGACTGAAAGAAATAAAAGAAAAGAAGACTATATATATATGTGTGTGTGTGTGTGTGTGTGTGTGTGTGTATAATTGCAAATATGTATGCGTGTGTTTGCCTGCATGTATATCTATTCGTGTACTTGTGTGTTCACATGTGCACACAAACAGCTCCATACAGAGCATGAGAGCGTAGTTGTGTGCAAATGAATTACTCGGAAAAAGTATAATATTAAAATATTTCCATATTATGATTCGCAATTATGAAGTTAGAAACGTCAACCGATTCTTTAAGAATATCAATCAGAAAAATCACAAAATAACTTAACTGCTAAACGTATATTGTTTGCGATAAATACAGAGCATTAAATACGGTTGTAACATTGAAGAGTTCGGCAGTTGTTTTAACCAATAAATACTTACACTTAATATCGCCCGATCATCTTTCAAGGTTTCCTTCTTTAAGGAATTAAGTTAAATATGTAAGTAATGTGTTGCAGGTAAGGAGCTGGGATTTTGTTATTATTGACATGGAGAACATTAAGTATTTTAAACTGCATTCTTTAAAAGGAATGGTTTTTGAGAAAGCATATGCATTGGACAAACATCTTAGAAAGTGTAATTGCGCAAACACTCACGAACACATACACATACATACACACACACACAGATACACATACACACACTCTTTCTCAAACACATATGCGCAGACTCATATACGCACAAACACACGCGCGTACACTTGCATATATGTGTTTAGATGCATTTTCGAATATTATTGTTTATACATTGTCACGCTGCAACTAATCATCTATTGTTTTGTACAATCTGAAAACGCAAGAAAGAACTTGGAGATTATATTCATAAATTGCTATATAAAGCTACACACTTAAGTACACACATATGCACACGCTCACACACATTCACATACATACGCATACTCACACAGATATTCACACACACATACACACATGCATATACACACGCAAACCCCCACACGCACACTCAAAGACACATGCATACACACACACATGCACACACACACATAAGCACGTCGGGTTTCTTTCAGTTTCCCATCCACTCACAAGGCTTTTGTCGGTCCGCCTCTGGTTCTGATACAATACCCTTGCTCTAGGAGCCACGCAGTGGGGCTGAACCAGAGAACTATTTCTGGTAAGAGCTGCGAAGCAAACCTCTTACCACGATCCACTCCAGCTATGGGATCAAAATATTGTGGTGGTGTTGATGTTGATGATGAAAGTGGTGGTTGGTGGTAGTGGTGGTGGTAGTGGTGGTTGTAGTGGTGGTGATGGTAGTCTTAGTGGTGGTTGCGGTAGTATTTGTAGCAGTGACTGTGTTGGGGGTGGGGGGCAATATTAGCAGGGTTGATTGTGAGGTTTGTAAACGTTTATTTGTGATGGTGGTAATATAGTTGATGACAGTGTTAGTAACTACAGATTTAGTGACAGTCGCAGTGGTGGTAGATGGTAGTGATGATGGTTGTGGCGGTGGTGGTGATGATATTCACAATGGTGGTGGCGGTGGTAGTGGCGATTGGCATCGTCGTTTTTATGGTTGTTGTGTAGAAGATGGTTTTCAAGTCGTTTTATTTTCAGTGTGGTTTTTGCCCCAGTTTAGATGGTTGAATAGAGCTATAATTAAAGGCATTCCAGACGTATCCATCTTTTCTATTTAGCTAGACACACCGCATGCATCTTCTACCAGATTCTCCTCTGACTTCCTAATTTCTTTTTTTAAACGTTTGGGTGTGAATTGCGTGAGATTTGGCTGGCTATACAAACAGAGAGGTTAAGTACATTGAGAATCCAGTTTGGAAAATTTTTACCCCAATACTTGCCAGGTACTATATATAGATTTATTTACCTTCTGTTCCACCGTTAACACATTGAGTGCCATGTATACAATATATATATTCACAGCTCTTCACAAATGTGCCGCCTGTACGTATATTGCATTCATGTTTTCTCATCGAAAATGAACTATATACAGCTATTGTATACAACTGAAATACTATACGAATTTGAAAAAAAAAGACATGTGTGATACACGGGATACACGGGACCGATTAACGCATTTCTCCTTGGCACTCACTGTGTTAAACAAATTATTGTTAAGTATATAGTTCAAATTTACAGAAAGCAAATGTCGAGAAAACAACAAGCAGGAGTATTAGTTTGACGCTAGAGAAGAATGGAAAATTCTTTGACGTTTCGAGCCTACGCTTTTCAACAGAAAGGTTTGAGATGGGAAAAATGGAGAGAGAACAAAGAAAAGAAAAACAAAAAACAAAAGAACCTGAGAGAGAATGTATTAAAATTAATGGTTCAACATAATGAAATGGTCGATATTGTACATAAATATCGAATTCGTATCCTACATTAGAAACGGGATGTATGGTACTGCCTTTGCGTCAGAAATTTTCAGTTTGATCAATCTCCAAGGAATTGTGTTTTATGCCGTTAAAGGCATGGATATTATGATGTTTATAGTGCGCAGAAGATATGATAATGTGTACGTGTATGCATTTCATAAATGAATTAACTATAACCAAAAGTTTACACGACTTTAAACCAAGAATGTAAGCAAGTTTGTGCTTCTAAAAGTGCAAAATTTGCTAATTGTATGATTATATATTATGCATAAATAATTTTAAATATAGGGTATTATTCCACATTCACACTAACAAGAATATCTTACACAGGCACATACAAATACATGCATATCCGCATATGCAGACACACCAAAGGACAAACATATACGTATGTGCGTATATACTTGTTTCTCAGTTGGGAAATCCCTGCTAAGAAGAGCATTTATATTCTCTTCCACAAATGAGACACTACAAAGAATAGTCAGTAGGATGAAGTTATCGTTATCAATGGATATTTGCAACTGTATAGTCGAGTGAGTTATATCTGAGCAGAGACACAAATAGTACAACAAATATAACCGAAAATAAATCCGTTACAAATGCACAAATCATTCGTAAAATAATTTTCATGAATCAAATGCATAACATCAGTCGAACAGACCAATATATAATGAAAATCCCCATGAAACGAAAACCAAAATGCACCACGCCAAACCATTAACAAAAACGAACGGTATACAAGAAAAGCATCAAATCCGAACCGTCATGAATAACACTCTATGGTACACATCCATGAGAAATAACAAATGCTCAGTACGGGTTAAAGTTGTAAAATTCATGAGTCCATATTGGACAAACCATAATACTCGGTGACGTTCAACGTCAGAACCAGCAGGGATGAGAAACAGTGGGGAGGAGTTATAGGGAAGCATTGAGTTCGGAAGATGACTAGCAATGGCCTTCTGTTGCTGAGCATATGCGCCGAGCACAACCTGCTGATTACCAATACAATCTTGTATATATAATACATATATATATATATACATATATATATATATATATTATATATATATATATTATATATATATATATATATATATATATATATATATTTATATATGTATGTATATATATATATATATATATATATATATATGTATATATATATTTATATATATATGTGTTTGTTGTTTGTGTCTGTGGTTGCCCCCCCCCACCATCGCTTGAGAACCGATGCAGGTGTGTTTACGTCCCCGCGTCACTCTGGGGCCATGTGTTGCAAAGCAAGCTTCTTACCACACACCTACGCCTATATATAGATATATAAGTCACAATATATGGATTGAAGTAATCCATTTGCATATATATATATATATATATATATATATATATAAATATATGTACGTAAATATATTTATGTATGTATATATATATATATATATAATATATATATATATATATATACATATATATATATTATATATATAGTATATATATATATATAATATATATATATATATATATATATATATATAT
>NW_021836919.1:20000-22496 GCF_006345805.1 Octopus sinensis | reverse complement strand
TAAGATGAAATTTTGGTATAGTGGTTCTAGTGATGCGGCGGCAGGCGGTGATGGATGCTGTGTTGTTGGTAGTGGTGGGTGAATTATTGTAGTAGACAAACAAACCTAACAAGCAGCTATATCTATCCAACAAGCCACCAGGCCATCTTATAATCCGGTTGATGAGAAATCAAATAAACTAGCAAACAAAACACAATGTTGAACATGGATGTAAACCAATGAACTAGCATATATACATATATATACATATATACATATATATACATGCACACACACACATATATATATTCCTGCATGCATATACATTTTTATATTTATGTGTAAATATGCATGTATGCATGCATGTTAGTGATAACATACTGCCTTAAGATACCTCTTTTAGAAGTGACATGCATCATAAACAGAATGCTGTGGACTCTGGTATAAAAACTATTTTTAAAATGTTTTGGACACGTGACCAAGGGTGTAAGTGGAGAAATAAATAGAGGTAGGTATGTATGTGTCTATCTATCTATTATGTATCTATGGTACATGTATGATGTATGTATATATGTATGTATGTATGTATGTATACATGCATTATCTATCTATCTAGCTATCTATGCACGTATTCATGTACGTATGTATATATATATTTGTGTGTGCGTACATATATATATATATACATGTGTATGTATGGCTGTGTGTAAACACATACACAAATACATACATGCATGCATGCATGCATACATACATACATACACACATACAACATACATACATACATACATACATACATACATACATACATACATACATACATACATACATACATGTAAGTATATATATACATGTGTACGTGTATCGTGAGTGGCATAGATGTCTGTGTATATATATGTATGCACACAGAATGTAATGAGAGTGATTAGCTGAGATACTTTGCTTAAGACTTCTTAAGTCTATCACTATTATACCCGGGTACAGAAGTGCTTGGATTTCTCCGGTGACAGGATGCGGGATTTAAAATTCAAAATGCATAGAGCTAAAAGAGATACCGCACGACATCTCGTCCGCCGCTCTAACATTCTCTCAAAGAACTACTTTAGATTCGCACCTTGTATATGTAGGGGTGTTTATTGTAAGCCTATATTCGCGATGTGTACTTCCAAATTTTATAAGGTACTCACGCTGAATGAAGTTGAAAGTTAGAATTGACGACATTGTTTTCTTAAGTCCTAGTGTTACTTCTGACCGAGCCACGACCAACTCATTTTCAGAAATAGTATACCTGTGACTCCGTTTTATTGTTTCCACTGGCAAAATCGTTAGACTTCAGCAAAATGTCAGGTGGTATTTCTTCGACACTTTAAATTCTGTGTTCAAATTTCGCCGATCTCAACTTCACGTTTTATCTCTGCGTGGTCAATAAAATGAAGTACTAACCAAGTACTGCTGGGTTCGACGGTGTCGTCTGCTTCTCTCCTGTCAAACTTACTGGCCTTGTGCCTAAAGCGAAAGCCTTATGGTGGCGAACTGACAGAATCATCAGAGCATCGGGAAAAAGCCTTGCGCTATTTCTTCCGGTTCGATACGTACAACATTTGAATCCCACAGAGATCAATTTTGCCTTTCGGGATCGATAAAATAGAGTACCAATCATATACTGGGGTCGATGATATGACTAACTTCCTGCTCCCAAAACTGATGAACTCGTGTCTAATTCAGAAGCCTATATTATTTATCCATATTCAGTCTGTACGTATTCATGCAAAAATATATCATTATAAGACCAAACCACAAGACCTTTTTGTTTCCTGGTTTAAAATATAAGAGAAAAATCACTACGTCGTGAAAGTGGAAGCAAGTAAAAGATAAAATATGTCTCTTCTATTTTTTAATTATTATATATCTTCCACTGAAGAGGGAGCTAGTTTCCAACAAAGATACAAGTCTCTGTCTTTGGGATGTAGCTAACACAGACAGATTCACATTTGGAATTTGAGAAAAGTCTTGCACATTTTTGCACTTGCAATGTACGAATTAGCCAGTTGATTTCTCTTTCTGAAAATCCCAGTTTATTCAGATTCTCCTTTAAGCATTACTAACAAAACCTAGTGCTCCAATTATAATTTGTATGAATATAAATTCATATTCCGGATATACAAGCTTGAGTTTCGAAGCAGTTTTCCATAGATATCTTCTTTTCCTTTGATTTTCAAAGAAATATTTATATCCGCAGCTGAGCTCTATGGCTGTACGTACCTTTACTCCACAGTCCCAAACGACAATATCCGTCCTGTTAAGTTTACATTTGATGACGTTTTGATGGGAATATTCCACCACTATTCCTTCAGTTGGTGTTTATCAATGTATTTCATAGCAGAGGGATTTTCAAAGTTTGTTTCAGGACAATCTTTTTTGCGGATGGCATTGTAAATTGCTTTAGCGACAACATCGTGCTGCATAGGGATGTAGTACCTTGACGACATTTTAGGACAGCTATTAATCACATGCGTG
>NW_021836919.1:7500-12500 GCF_006345805.1 Octopus sinensis | reverse complement strand
TTGTCGTTACCACCACAACACCATTTTCGTCGTCGTCATTATCATCATCATCATCATCATCATCATCATCATCATCATCATCATCATCATCATCATCATAAATGAATCAACTAGACATAGTTTCTGCCTAGTCATTCAACATACTGGAAAGGCAACCGCATCTCTATTTTTTTTAGAAATATTAGTGGTAAGGTGACATGAAGCATATCATAGTGCTAGATAGGCAATGCCCATTATGTGAAGGACGGTAAGACATGACTGGAACGTCTTTGATCATAAGTCTTCTCTGTCAAGATTTACCTGGAGCTAAACAACAACAATAGTCCTCGCCGTAAATCTAATTAGAAAATAATAAGGGAACTTCCACGTAGTTGATGGATGTACTAAAATGACCAACCAAATCTCCATCACTCAACAGCTTTAAATAAGTAGATAGTACATTATATAACGTAGTCCTATGTAGCTCTACAAAACTGGAATAAAAGACTTTAATTATAGGTCTGTCTGCTCGACAAGGGTTGGCCTTGGAGGCGAGAATGAATAATAATCGTTGTCATAATAACTGCCACCATCATCATCATAATTGTCATCGTCATAAAATCTGAAATATCTTTTTTTATCAAACTTAATTTGATTAATTTTGTTTTTACGTTTAACTTTCTAAAAGAGGAAATGCTTTATAACTGAGTGATATAAGGTTGTCCCAAAAGTTCGTAGAAAGTCTTGGAAAATAATGGTCTTTATTTTGAGGAATAATTTTTGTTGTTTTTGTTAGTACTTGGCGAGTAAAAATTCAATTTTCGCAAGTGTTTACGAACTTTTGGGACAACCTAATATTAAGAGAAATATGTTCTTGGAAGATTGTTTGAAGCAACTACAAATGGTTATATGATCCGTTAAGGGTTAAATTTCTTTGCTGAAAATATAGCGCAGCTTCTCTGCCGAGATACGAAACTACGATTGTCCCAACAGTGTTACAGATTAGTTCAAAGTTGTAAATTGATAGAAAGTTGTAATGAATATTTTGGGATATACATTTGTGGATGGAATTAAAATATTATGTGACACTTGAAGTGTTGTTGGATCGTAACTGAATGTCTTGTCTCTAAGCAATGCGTCATGGGTGAGCCCTCGTGATGGTGTCCACCTTGCAGCAAAATCTAACTTCCAAAATACGCAATAACACATATATTGTAAATAAATAGGGTATGTGAAGAACATCAAATCTATCTGGAATAGAACCTGAAATGTAGAGTTAGCTTGTCCTGTGAAAACTTGAACCACCGACCTTTCAGTTAACAGCCGATCATGATAACCGATTGCGCCACAGAGACATCGGCAGATGAGAACTTTGACCTGCTTCGTGAAGGTGACGCAGTACCATCATGTTTTGAAGCGAGTGGAATTTGCTACCTGGGAGAATTTATTGACTTACGATTGCTTGATGAAGGACTTACGTCAGTATCGTTGATGGAATTTGTCCAGCTTCTGTCATTTTCAGTTTCATTGCTATATAGTACAAAGTCAAATATTAGTGTAAGGAGTGTAAAAGAATTGAATATATTCATCACCCAAAACGTGTAGTCGTTCACCACCCACGTAATACATCGCTTAGGTATATTAATGCAAGTCTGATATGAACTTGTGTTCAACGCATTATGATGACGTTATTTCTCAGAGGAAATTCCTCATCTTTTGTTCACGATACAGGAAATCCAATAAGAGTACAGAATACCAAATGTGCTATATTAAGAAATATTGGCATAGGTGAATATATATATATATATATATATATATATATATAAAATGAAGTGAACTTTTATAAACAACTTCGATGTTTTTAATAATGGCTGAAAAATCCAACTTTGGTATATCATTTTAAATAACAAACTACAGAATATTCATTTTTAGAAAGAATCCACGTATTTTTTTTTTATACTTTATTCTTCATTTTCTATTAGACGCCATTTTAAATTTAAACTACTTAGAATTTAAGAATTGTGTTCTAAGCCGCTAATTTGCTATAAGTGAATTCCATAGATCAGATCAATTTAAGTGGTTTCAGTAAAAAGATTTCATACACACATACACACATAAACAAACACACACACACGCACACTTTCTCTCATCTTTTCTCTCTCACACACACATATACATAGTCCTAGTTATACATACATAAGCACACACATACAGCTATTCATACACATACGCACAAACACACACACGCACACATACGCACATGTATATATATATATATATATACACATACACACGAGTAAAATTTTGTGTATGTATGTGTGGTGTGTGTGTGTGTGTGTGTGTGTGTGTGCGCGCGTCTGTGTGTGTTTACGTGTAAGAGTGCGTATATTTGTATAAAAGTGTATGAGACGACAGAGAAGAATGAAAAGATAATGGATTTTGAAGCTAATCTTGTAGGTTAAAGACCACACCATACAAGTCTTTTCATTTTCCTTTCCCTTTCTGTCGTATCTTTTGTTTATTGCTTAATGTCGTAGGTAAATTTAAAGGAAATTTATTGTATAACTTGCTCCCATTCCCAAAGTTTAATGCATTTTACTTGATACTCTGAGTTTTGCTTCGATCAATTTCAATGGTAATTTCTGGTGTGGTTTAACTGACTAAAACTAAGTGCTTTCTGCTCACCTCCATTTAATGGCTCGTTTAGTCTTTGATAAACTATGTACGATACCAGCTTCTATGTATATTTCTTATTCCAGCATTTAAGTTGATGTTAGTAACTTATCCGCCTCTTGCATATGTTAGTCTTCAACATAAAGCTTCGAATATAATTTCTGAATGGTGTTATTTCCCGTATTATTAAATTAGGTTATCTCATCATGTTAGCAACGGTCATACACGCAAGCAAGTTGATGAAACAACGTAGTTCTATTTTCTTCAAAACATTTTCAAACTATATCAACATCCTCAATCTTGTAACATATTAGTTTTTGAAGTATGTTTGTGGTTTGATTAGAAATATTATTATTTTCAAAGTGGAGATTTTATCGTTTTATTTTTGCATAAGTTATACCAAGAAGTGGTGTTTATGTTCTTGATATTGGGAATTTGTGAGCTTAGATTCAACAAGAAACTATTTTCTAATTTCTTTCTTCCATCTTTAATGAAATAAGTGATGTACTGGGGTCGATATAATCCACTTTGTAACCTCTGCGCTCAAAATTTGTGACATTGTTTCAATGGTGGAAATCAATATTTAGAAAACTTGTATGATGCATATGCAGTACGTGTATGTACGTTTATATATATACATACATGCATACACACCACACACACACACACACACATAATATATATATATATATGTATGAGTATGTGTATGTGAGTAGGTGTGTGTGTGTTGGTGTATGTCTCTATATATGACAATATATATAAGGTCATTCAAAATTAATAAATCGATTTCTTTACGCAATATTTTAATATTTTAATAAGGACAAGTAATAGAAAACTCCAGCTAAGTCACATGTATTTACTCACAATCAACTTCTGTCTTACAAGTGCTCAATGTTGCCACCACCTGCAGCACGGGTAACATCAATGCAATAAGAGAATTCCTCCCAGACACGTATCAGCATATCACGATACACTGAGTTGATCGCTGTTGTGTGATTTTTTTTCTTGTGGGGATATGTAAAAGATCGTGTTTATGTTCCACCGCTATCCGCTAACCTCGGTGATTTTAAACATCGAATAACAATAGCGATCAATTCAGAGATCATAATATGCTGATACGCGTCTGGGTGGAATTCTCTTATCGCATTGATGTTGCCATGCTGCAGGTGGTTGGCCATATTGAACACTTGTGAGACAGGAAATAAAAGTTGATTGTAAGTAAATACTTGTGTCTTAGCTGGAGTCTTCTATTACTTTTCCTTATTAAAATATTGCGTAACGAAATCGGCTCATTCTTTATTAATAACTCTGTATATACATATATATGTGTGTATTGTGTGCATGCTCGTGCTTGTGTGTATATGTATGAGTATTCGTGGTGTCTGTATGTTAGTATCTAAGGGTATATGAACTGTGCATCTAAGTATGTTTAATAGTCTATCGTTCAAGTTGATATTTTCTCAATATTAAACACTAGACAATAACATGTACCTTAAAATCTAAAAAGTAACAAAAGAAAGCATTAAACGTATGTATTGGACGGAAATATGTAAGGACATAAAATAGAGAGAACACTTTATAATATTAGCACAAGGATATATATATATATATATATATAGCCTACATAACAATATTATCCGACATATCTACATATACATAAAAAAAAGATATATACATACATATATAAACACATACACGTATAATATATATATATATATATATATATATATATATATATATATATATATATAGCGAGAGAGGGAGAGAACATGATTTAATTATTTGTTATATGACACTACATTGTCTTAATCTTATCTATATTTCCTCTTCTCTTCTCCTTAACTCTACCATTATCTGGATGAGACAAATTCATTATTAAAGCTATAATTGCAACAAATCGATTGCAATAGGTAATTAGTTTCAATAAACAAAAAGCAACAATATTATTATATTATTATCTGGCATTGTTTTCTGAACACTTCTTAGAGACACACCTATGTTTATACTGATGTGTATATATATATATATAGATATATATATATATACATATATATATATATATATATATATATATATATATATACACACACATATATATGCATTATATATAATATGTATATATATATATATATATGTACGTATATGGCATGTATATATGTATACATATATATATGTATATGTATACATATATGTGTACATATATATATATACATATATACATATATATGTATATATATATATATATATATATTATATAATACACATATCTGTAAATATATACATATATATATATATTTATATATATATATATATATCGGGCTGCGGAGTAATTTTCGTGTTACACTTAA
>NW_021836919.1:0-2500 GCF_006345805.1 Octopus sinensis | reverse complement strand
GTAACTTTAGCTCCCTCATGTATTTTCTGCTTCAAATGAAGAGATATGCAAATTGATATACATAGTTCTTTGATGCTTATTCAAAATAATGAAATGAATATTAATTTCAAGACGAATATATTTGTTGAAATAAAATTAAATATATTAAAACACATTTCTCATTTGTGTATTAACAATAAATATATATTATTAATAACAATAATAC
Source organism: Octopus sinensis (assembly GCF_006345805.1). Lineage (NCBI taxonomy): Eukaryota > Metazoa > Mollusca > Cephalopoda > Octopoda > Octopodidae > Octopus > Octopus sinensis. The sequence continues at coordinate 2,295 of NW_021836919.1, read as the reverse complement.
AGTTTAGTTATCAATTAATTACAAATATACCAGCAATGGGAAAAGTATCTTTCTAGCATTATAGGCGCCACTCTAACTAATGCATGCGCTGCTGCCAATTTTCCAGAAAAAATTGTCTTGCTCAGGCCTCCACACATTGCAGAATCTACATGATTAACCTTAGTTAGTATTTACTAACCAAAGGGCATAAAAGCAATAAATCAGAGTTATATCCACTTGCTGGATAAACAGAAAAAGAGGTGAAGACACAGCCAGTGCATACACATGAGTGTGCGTGTATATCCTCAAGTGGCTAATGCAACGTGTTCAAACAGAACACAACTGCAGATGCATACAGCTACATATATGCACACACTAACTCAGATACAATATTTATTCGTATAAACCCTGGGAAGTGTCATAATTCATGAAGTTCAATCCCGCTACTTGAACTCCTATATATATTGTTACGGAATCACCCGTCGTCGCCCGTCCCGAACGGCTCACACAAGTTCCGCACGGAACCCAAGGGGCGGAGAGAGGAGATACAGATAGATACTGCCACACCTCAACAGCACAGAGATACAGAGCACACCCGAGATACAACCCAAAGAGGCACGGCAACAACTGGCAACACTGGCTTATATTCAAACAACAGTTTATACGACAATTACAATTGCTACACATCAAATACATTTAAGGCAGACATCTAAAGGAAGACATGCACGTGACTACTCAATACATCATACAACAGATCAACGCATAATACAACAGCATTTCAAGAGTACACGTCCGAAGACAACAGTTCTTTAAAGTCTCTTTCTGAACATCACAGATAAAGTCACATCAACAAGTCCTTTACTCAATTCTGAACATAAATACCACAACTCGATAATCGACATATCGACAGAGTCCTTGACTGTTCTTTTTTACTGTTCAATACATCGTGACACGTATCAATGCACAAACACATACCTCAATTCCTAATTGAATCGCCAGTGTCCCATTCCTCTCAATACTGCTAATTCCTCTGAATACTGCTAATTCCCTTCTGTGGCGCCACGCTTTCTGCATCCAACTGCTGCTTGCTCCTAAGAATTCCAACGCTTGCTCCTTAAATCCAAGGTCCGTCTGTCTTCTTCGAGGACCGGCCAGCGACTGCCCTTCTTGACGACCAATGCGAACTACCAGAACTCACTTCGTCTCTGTCCTTCTTCCACTCCCCCACTCTCCCTCTGTCTATATCGCTCTTACCCTTTCTAACTGCCCTGGTCCTTATACCCTATCTATATCGCCTGCTGTCTCTTAGCTTTCTATTTGCTATCTGATTCCTTACTCTATCTATATCGCATGCTGTCTCTTAGCCTCTCCATCCGTCCCCTACTGCTTATACTCTATCTCTATCTGCTCTCAGATTCCTTAATCTGTCTTCCTCTTCACTTCTTCACGACCCTTTCTCGACCGGCACAAGGCAAAGGTCCTTCCAAAACCCATTAAACAAGAAACTGTACATTTTCACCAGACATGATGGTGCCATTATTCCTATGTGGGTCAACAGAAACACTACACTAATTAAACCCGAAATGCCAACCGTAACAATATATATATATACATACATACATGCATACATACATACATACATACATACATACATACATACATACATACATACATACATACATACATACATACATACATACATACGTATGTGTACATATTCAGCATTCTTTATTTTTTCAAGTACATACATAGATCAATAAGATTGTAAATTATATATCTTTCTCTTTATCTACAGATCATACATACATACATATATACAAACATACATAGTTACATACATGCATACATACACACATACATACATACATTACATACTTGAGAAAATACGTGCTTACATGCATACGTATCATTATTACAAATCCAAATGCATCTTTATTTTTCTGATTATGATTCTGCAGTCTACCAACATCTTCGCATCAAAAGCTTTAAATCAGTACAAAGTTCATTATTTTGAAGAATTTGACGGTTCCAATATACAATTGAGATTCTTTAAGTCAGCATTCATAATACAAAACTAATTTAGTTCCTTCACAATATGAAGCTTTCTAAGTAATTCTAAAATGATATTTTTATCCTAATATTGCTATATTTTCTTTTTCATTTTCCTTATTACAGGGCAAGCGCTGTGGGGGGTGCAACGAGATCATTCGAGAGAAATTCCTCTTGAAAGTAGACGACCAATATTGGCACGTGAGCTGTCTCCGCTGTTGTGTTTGTAATCTTGCCCTGGAAGAGCAACAATCGTGTTATTAAAAC